>NC_092363.1:4088493-4390527 GCF_030848805.1 Temnothorax longispinosus | reverse complement strand
TAAAATCCTAATAAAAACAAACGGTACGACGTGACTTCGACTACCGTGGGGTAAAGAAAATACAATGCAAAACTCGGTCAGAAAGGAGCTCGTCCCACTTTACTCTCCGGTCTCTTCTTCTCCTACCCTCATAGAAATTCCATGCCGTTTGCGCTGGCATTTGCCGTGGCGGAGAGCCGTAAGCAAAGTGCCGCGGTGCTACACAACCATACATAACCGTGGCGAGATAAGGTAGGGTCGAGTCACGGAGAGTAATGCATCTCGCAGACGTTGGGAATGAAAATTTACCCCTCGACCCTTTCGTCTATCGCGACCACGCTTAATTCGACCGTTACGCTAACACGAAACTTTCCTCTTCTGCTTTCAGGGACAAGATCTTCAGGCTAAATCTAAGTAACATCAGTCATTCCAACTGCGAGGTGAGTTGCCCAGACTTTTATACATTCCGGCTCCTATCGGCGCGTTTAGCGCTTAATGTGATAACACGCGTCATCTTACGTTTGCATCGAGTTTACTGTTTACATATTTGAACCAACGAATTAAACCTATATTTAAAGTCGTATTTAGCTTTAAACGTGAAAACGTGATCCCCTCTGTTTCAGCATGATGAAGCTTCTAGAAACAACTTCGTAGAACTTTAACAAGGTTTATAACTTTTAATTACGTGATACGTGCGATAAAAAGTTGAATTTTAATGTATTTAAGTGAACGTTCTTCGTATTTAAAATGTGAGGATAATAGTCTTCATAATCATACTTTAGAGCTGTCAAGTAATTAAAATGGAATGGAATTTTAGTATTAAGTGGAACGCGATTTTAATATTACCTATAGACTATGAGCTCTAAATTCATTTTTCTTGAACCGCACATAAAGAATTCATTTGCCAGTAAATCTCAAAAAGAACTTTGTTCGCTGTACCACGCGCTTTCCATCCCTCTCCCCCCCCCTTGGCTGTCTTCGTATCGATTAGCATTAAATGTCGCATAATGTTTGGTCCCCGTTTGAGAGAGGGCGATAAAACCAGACCCCGGTCGTAACTTGGAAAGTGGGCTCCGCTCGTCCCCATAAAACTGTCAATCATGCATAGCCAAGCGAAACGACACCGACGTCATCGGGACAGCTGACGCGTATCTGCCGGCTAAGCGATCCATTGTAGTCGAACGAATCGTACAATGATTTTTCCACGCTCTCCCTTGCCCGGCGGGGGTTCGGTTTAAAAGCTCATATATACTGTATTCGCAAAGTGCATATTTGCGTATCGTACGAATTATGCATATCGTACGAGATATGAACAATCATAGGTGCATTTTAATTACGAGGCTGTTACACATACACACACAAAATTACAAAATGTTTTATTTTCTGTGTCGTTTCTTCTAAGCTGACACAATTTTTATTTTGTCATTCTTATATTTTCAAAACTGGCACATCAATAAATATTTTTTTTTTACGTACACGAACGCTATCGAGTGAGTTTTAGTAAAATACGACGCGCTTGGTCGTTGGAGATTGAATCAAAATTGCTACGTTGAGATTTTGCTCCCGATGCCTCCGCGTCGAGAACGGTGGTCAGCTGCCAGACGCTCAGAGGCCGGAGAGGGAAAATTGCTTTTTAACCCTCCCCGTTTGCGACAAGATGCGACAAGTCGCTTCCACCTGGCGGTGGCTATCTACGATTCCGTTCATTCGGTTGACTCTAACCGGGACGAAATCCGATCGTGGACGTTGTTCATCGATTTGTTCTTTTCGGAGAGACAACGAACGCCCCGCGGCTGAATTGGAAAATCGCCGTGCTCCTCCACCTGCCTCGACCTATCCTCGCTCTCGACCTATAGCTTCCGGCAAGAAGTTCGTATCTTCGGGTACTTGGTGCAACGTTGAAGTTTCCGTGCGTTATCGCGATTTTACAGTGTCGGTTTCTACTGCTAGAGAAAATAGGCGGTTACCTTGGACTTTCTTTGTGAAAGAGGTGAAGGATGCTTGAATGGTATAACAAAACACTTTGACCGACCAATGTATACACCCAGCGGAACAATTTTATTTAAGAGAAGCTTGTTCCGGATAATTTCGAGTATCGCTTTAGGGAAGTAAGCGTATTCTTCTTTAGAAAAAATATTAACACAAAGGTATAATTAACATATTATTCTTTTTTATACAGAATTTACGAAATTATTGTGTTTATCGTTGTTTAATTTACATAGAAATTTCGATGAAGAAAGAAAAAATGATTTCTCAAACAGATCAGCAGACGGAAAAAAAATAATGAAACGATGTTTCGATATTGGGATGTTTCGATGGGAGAGAAACGATTATTCGAAAATGCAATTATATTTGTATCGTTGAATCCATCACTCGTCGCGAGAACGAAAAACCACCCCTAAACACAGGATAGATAGAGAGAGCGCATTCGTCCTGACATTTCTTATTGGCCTTCATGCCAGATGCGACGATTGTGGTAGCGCTGAAACTAATTTTAACATGGATGACAATGCGGTCACTGGACACATAGAAATGCGGGAACGCGAAAACGTCGAAGCGCAACGTTATAGTTATTCCTTGCCTTCGGGTGTTTCGCCGGATCGCTCGTGATCATTAAATAGATACACGAAGCGAATTGATGTACACACCCGAGTTATTCGGCACGGACGAGCCGTTTTGCCCAAGTTACTCCGGAGCGTTTTCACCACGGAGCGACATAGAGTTTGCACGAACGTAACTTAGCTTACGTTCCACATGCTGGGTATTCGCTGGGCAACTTTCGCGAAAATGTGTCAACGATAGCGACGAAGTTGCATCCACATGCGCCTCGAAGTTCGCGAAAATGATGAAGCAATGACGAAATAATTCCGACGATTGTCTCCGTCAGCGATAAATAAACTTATTTGTTGTGCGATTATGTAATCTCATATGCGTTAATAAAGCATATTGGCGTGCGTGTTGTAAAACGTGAGAACATTTAACGAACTGAGAACTTCGCTAGATTTATTTTTTTGGAAAATTTTATCTGATTCCGTTATTTCGTGATGCGAATGCTCAAGTCCATTCGGCTCGCTTACAATGAAACCGCATCGCGAGGTCGGTGTGTTGCCAGCCATCACCACAGAGTTCGATTCCATTGAGAATTAATAGGCATGGAATTTCGATTTTTGTTCGTAGCAGTATGTGGCCGGAAAACGTTAACCTAACCTAACGCGGGTCTGAGCAGGCCACAGGAATCGGCCCCCTTCTTTCGTTCCTTCTGTTAAGTTTCTAGAGTATTTTGGTCTGCGGTGGATGTTGTCGTGGGGTAAACTGGAAAGCGAGATACGTGGACGCGAGGTGAAGGAGACGGAAGAAAGAATTCCGCGCGTAGGATGATACAATTTTGCATTTTACATACATGGATGATGATCGTCCGGTTGCTAGAAGCGAGAAGGATCGCTGCGGGTGCTGTAAGGGAGATACAATATCGAATGGGGTCAGAGCGAGTAGAAAGTGTAAGTTATATATACGTAAGTCGAGCAGGCATGTTAAAAAGAAGCGAAGCCAGGCGAGAAATAAAGGCAGAAAATATCAAATAATTGTCTAAATATTGAGTTTGTAAATGCGCCGGATATATTAAACACTTTAAATGATATTTATGATGAACTTTTCTACGACTATAGTGATTAATCTTACATCTCGCTTTGAATTAATTGGAAGTATGACAAAATATTTGTTCCAAGTTTTTGTTCTTTTTGTTTTTCATAAATTTCCTCTTGGACGGTAATTGAATTTGGTTACGTTCGAATAAGCTGTGAAAAGGAACAAAAACAATAGAAAGGCTAGATTTCTCGAGATTTTAGATGTATTGTACATACATTTATTTTTTGGCGTATTTTCGGGAGCAAATGTGAGAATGGAAATTTGGATACATTTGAGACGGGTCGATCTCGATAACATTCGCTACAACGTGAATCTACCCTTCGCTCTGGAGACAATGCCCCATGCTAATCCTGCCTCTGTTACAATTTCATAAGGGGAAGAAACGTTTCGTGCGTCCGCCCTGAGGGACCACACGCGTTCCAGGCGAGTTATAGTACGTGGCTAGAATAGATAGCCGAGAGGTTTAAAGCTCGCATATCCTATACAAAGGGACGGTCCTGTACGACGCCCGAAGAATACATGCGAAACGAAAGTGCACGTTCTTCCCCCTGGCATTTTATGAGTGGCTAACGGGTCGAGATGTAATTAACGCGCATTTTTTAAGATAGAATTTATGATTTCGAATGTTTGATGCGATTGTTCTAAACGAACCACGTAAGATTTTATTAGTTAGATATTTTGTAGATTTTATGTTAGGGAGAGATTGAATACGTTTATTCGAAGATTATAAACTATGATTTGCATTTTTTAATTGCACTTCAGTGACGCAGTTTTAGAAAATTAATAAAATAGATGCTTATAGTGAAAAAAGAATAACTTTTTCAACTAAATTCAGTTAAATTTAGTTGGTCGGTGAAAGTATAGCTGCATTAACCGCATCGTGGTTTTGAGCTATAACTGGGAAACCATCATGTAACTCTACTTCCACGGGTGTGTGTCCACGCAATCTTTGTATCTTTATAATCATCTTTGAAGACGTGCATCGAACGATAAGACTAGCCTCGCTCAAGCTCACCTATTTTTTTACGCGTTACTTTGCTGAAGCTCTCAAGTTTGCGCAATACGGGGGAGAAAGAGAGGTCGATTTGCAGCGTTATGGTAAGACGGAATAGTCTGATCGATCCCGAATGATCGGCAGTACGAGCGTATCGATCGAGCCATCGTGGAAAAGGAGTCGTCCATCGTTGATCGCGTAACGAATTCCGACGTTGGATGCCCGGCCGAGACGAGCTCGGCCGCGCCGTGAATAAAGCATGCGGCTGTTCGATGGGAGAAGCAGGAAGCGATTGGAGGAAGAGCGGGAAGCGTCCGCAAGCGGAGGGCGCGCGAGAAGGATGGTAAATGGAGTAAAAGTCAAATGCGAAACTCGCCAAGAAAATCGGAATCTATAAACCACCGCTACGTCCAATAAAGCAACGTCCAATCGGGAACGAGTGGGGATTCAACGTCTCTCCGACAACGATCGCCTATACCCGCAACGATACCCTATCCGATACCTATAGAGCTGTTGCACGAAAATCATCCAACGCGGGAGATTGCCCTAAGACCGATGGACCAAACCAAGCGCGCAAGGTTCACTTGATGGCACTAAAGTATTAAGAAATCCTCCGCGGGATTTACACGGCTGTAAAATCGCGAATGGGATACAGTAGTCTCTCGCGTTACGGAGCTTCGATTGAAAGAATCCAGATGCGCGGAAGGTGAAGAGATAGGTATTTGACATTCCGATACACACGTACACGCAAGTGTACGTGACCGACATAAGCCGGGCACGTGTTTTCGACAACGCACTTGCGCGCTAGCAAACAATTTCGTCGACATCTGAAATATAAACGGCCGACCCTGCGTTGCTTGCTAAAATGATGGTATTAAATATACATTTAGCACCGGGCCACTACGTGTATACGTAACTTCCTTGCCGTGCCTTCCTCGGGAACGTCTATCCCTAACTCGTCGCATCCGCCTTCTCTTATCCAGCCCTCTCAACTAGGGACGGATGGGCCTTTGCCCTCCTGCAGAGTTTATTGCAATGATGAATACGATATAAGACTGTAGCAAATTTCAGTTTGACAAGCTTCCCTCGTCCGCTAACAAATGAGAAGTTATTGCAGGATTCGCGAGCATGGCATTGCCGATAATGCCTTTGAATTTTTAAATAGGTAATTTTAATAAAGCGCGATACATCTTCGTGATGCAACAGAATTAGAAAGTCACGAAACAAGATACTTGTGAAAAAATATTTCCAATAATATAAGTATAGTATACACTAGTATACAGTATACTTGATATAATTTTTTTTCTCCTGCAGTATTTTTAGTACTCGTCTATTCTTTGATATTCTAAGCGCGTCAGAAGTATGTTCCCCTTTTATATAGAACCATCATCATAAGCTGATTATCGCATACGAACGGCTCTTGTGAAGTACATAAATAGTACATACACATCGTAACGTTATCGACAAGCTGGTAAATTACATTATGCGCCGATATATTTACAGGCTATATTGAAAGTGGTGTTAAGCGCGAGTATCGTCTTCCAAGCGCTCTCGCTTCGCTTCGACGAGAAATTAATTACAAGGCTTTCTTGCGAGGCAATATGTCCCTCCGTCGTATATTACTCGCTCTCGCACCCTCTCGCAAACTCGCAAGCAGGTTACCGAATGGTCGCAGTTTCTTCGGTGTCTCACAGATGCGCCTTTATAAATCAGTTTCTCCTGTAATCAAGCGGAAGTATACTACCGTAGAGGCAAAGGACAACGCAAACAGCGAGCGCGAAATGAAAAATTTTCGAACTTCCGCTCGGACCTCTTGTTTCTCGATTTTCCAACTCGTCGTATACACTTGCATTTTCTTGATTTTTTCTGTCCTCTTTTTGCTCGCGCGGCACCAACTTCGCGCGTACCAGAAATGAATTTGCCCTCGGGCCAGCGGCCCGACTTCTCTCGCTTCGTAATACCCTTTCATCAGATATGAGTTGCGAAAAACTTCTTGCCGGTAATTTATTTTTTCGTACTCATTACACTAACTTGCATAGTCTCTTTCCCACTTTTAATTTTCGGTGAATTTTTTTAAATACTGCGGAAAGAACGACAAAAATCACGAAGATATTCGATCGCGTACGAATCCTTTTCACATTTCGATACATCTCTGTCTATGCGCCTGTGGAAATCAGGAGAAGAAGAACTTCGCGCGAAGTCGAAGACGCGAGGCGAGACAAATGGAAAAACGAGAGACGCGAGAGGAAACTGCGTTCCAGGAGTGAAACGTGTCGGCAGTCTCTGTTCTTAGTCCACGTCTGAGGTGGAAAACTTTCTTCAGTCTTTGAGCAAACACCGAAATTGTAAACAGAGGATCTTCGACGAAGCTCACTACCAGACTCGTCCCAGATGGTGTTCCTCAATGACGTTGGTAATTGCAGACTACGAAACTGCCCTATTACCCGACGAAGTGACTGTCAACAGCACTTCCTCTTCGATCTTCGTCGTCACCTTCGCAGCTACCGCTGTTCCACGAAGTTCGGTTCACGTTATCGCTGTCTCCGCTATTAAAAATTTCTCTATTCTTGTTCGAATTTTTGTTTAGAACAAATTTGTACAGAGTATACGCTGTATTTTGGGAATTATTACAGTAGATAAATAAGGACAATAGATTTTTTATTTACAGCATACTTGTATGTAGTGTATAATATATTTAGAAAATTACTACATCAGTAAATTAAATAAAGATACAAGATATTCAATTATTATACTCGACTAACTGGCAATGTTACAAATAAAAATCACGACGTTTCGACTCCTGTTTTGAGTCATTATCAAGTGAAATCTAAAAAATACACAGGAACATAGCGCCAATTCTTACATTAATTGTATGATTGAAGAAATAGAGAGCAATACCTAGATCATCAAAGTAGAAGGAGTCGAAACGTCGTGATTTTTATTTGTAACATTGCCTGTTAGTCGAGTATAATAAATGAATATTTTGTATCTTTAATCACTGGCGGACGAAGCTATATATTATTTTTGTTAAATAAAGATAACATAAAAAAGTTATTCCATCGATATTTTCCATTATAACGCATTTTTCATATAATATCTTATTTATAATTGAAGACTCAGAAACTCATCGGTCTTAATCGCTATTAATTGTTCCGTTTCTCTCGGCATTCCTCGCGCTCGTTCGTTTTTGTCATGCGAATCACGAGTCGCGGCAAGAAAAGGTACGATACGCACACATGGTTAGCAGTAAAAAGAGGTAGAACAGGGAAACTCCCGTGCGAGAGGAAAGGCGTTGCACGGTGCGAGTGAAACTAGAGTGCCTTCTCTCGCGAATTTATGGTGAAAGTGTTTAAATAGCCATACAGACCCTCCATCGTCGTCCTTGTCGCCATCGCCGTCGCCGTCGCCGTCGCCGTCGTCGTCGTCGTGTAAAATGCTTTGTCCCAGACTGCCATTAAAACGCTCGTGGAGAAAAAAGGACGGAAAAATACCGCGGTGCTCAAATACACTCCACGGCGCAACGACGAGAATCGCGCGAACGATTCTAAATTGCTCAAAGGAGTTTTTACGTTACGAATGCTCTTTTAAGTTAATGAGGATGTTACTCGGTTATAAAATCGCGGACTAAAATGAGCTCTCATGGATTGTCCGTGGCGCAGTGACATAAATAGGTACTAAATTGATAAAATGTAAAGGTGGATTGTCAATAGAGCGATTCTGAGCAGTTTAACGGAGCGTGTTACGCGCGTCTGCGCCACGGTAGAAATCAGATCGATAATTTCTTATCTCCGGATGGAAGCTACGTCCTTCGCGAACTTATCGACGTGCTGGAACTTTAGTCGTTAAGGAATTCCTTCTGGTTCATTGACTTACCCGTAATTGATACGAATAACCGAAAAGCTTTCTGTTGCCCCGTAGAAGCCGATCCCCGCTCGGCGGAGAACTGTCGATGTGTCGGCGCGCATCGCGAGAATTGAGAGCGAAGCGTGTATCATCTCGCGAAGGCAGATTATTTATTGTTCGATATTTGATCGATGACGATGCGACATCGGTATGCATTGGGATTTACCCTTCGAAAAACACCCTCTTTCGCAGTACAGATAGTGCCAGCGCTGCCGGCGTAAGAAGTAAATCACAAAAATGGAAATCCACGATATCGGATTGGAATCAATATTGAATACAGATTGAATCCCAGGCTCTCTCACTCTTTTCCCCCTTTTTTTCCTCCGCACGTCTCCAACCGTGCGAGGCCGCGGCGGCGGCAGGGCGAAAAGGTGCGGAGTGACGGCTTCCATTAGGAAAAAGTGACTTACGGCGCCGATCGACAACGAAAGGCACTTTTCGTCCTGCTGAAATGTCAGGTCAGTTCGCGAAAATTTTATGCGTAACGAAGGTTACCACCTGATATGACTACGAATCGGGGATGTAAACGTCATCCGGCGCTAAAGGGACAATATGAAGCCGGTGTTGATCGTACGTCATCTCTTTATGAATTTATCATGAGTACCTTCGCTCTTCGTACACCACTTACGTTTCGATCGTACCATCGAGCTCTTTTTCATAGTTTCTCTTAAAGCGTGTCAGTTGAATAAAAAGATCCGATATAGGGAAAGGAAAGTTTCGAAAAAGCACAAAGATTTTTATAAATTTATTTGACGCAAATAATAAAACGTATTAAATTTGTTCTCTCCCTCGGCCGCACCGTGACAGTATATGTGGCGCGTGATCAGGAGAACCTGAGGGGATCCTATCTCTTAACGGTCCAATGCCTGGCATTACTATTTGATGAGATAAAAAGCGCCGCGGTGGTCTCGACTCGTGAATTTTTAAGGGAGCCTCGCAGGTACCGTTACGTTCCTCGAATTTCCGAGGTTAGGGGGTGTCGATACCCTGGGGGATGCCACAGTAGTCTTCTGTCTTTAATATTTTAGCACGGTAAATTATACGATTCCTCATTCCCCCTCTGTGCATACGTTGATCTTTCACTTTCTCCATCTCCCTCGTCCTCTGACGTAAGAAGACTCTGGTAAGAACTTTGATCCGCGTAAATGTTTTTTTATTTGTCGTCAGAAAGAAAAATCATGAAATATATACGCATACTTTTTTTTATTATTTAAGTAAGCAGATAGCGTATCTAATATCATTCCTAGAGATGATAGTGGAAAATCGTAACATTTTTATTAAAGTAAATTAGAAGATTAATTTAGTGATTCACATAATATCTCTCGGAATGAGTCATGCTTGAAAATAATTACAACCCGCTTGCGTGTCTTCAACGCTACGTTTATAATCGCCCGGCGCCAGTACCATTGGAAGCAGCAGTAAGCTGAAAAGGCGAAAATCAGCAGCGGCATCGACAAAGGCAGAGACACGCGAATGGTATAGCACGTCTTCGTTTCGAGGAAGCTAATCATCTGCAAGCCGTCTCTGGTCATACTGCAGAAATGCATACGCACGCACAGACAGAAATTTTCAACCCGCATGAATCGCGACGATGATTAAGCGCGGAGTATAATGAAGAAAGAAAAGGACGGGCGGACGAACGAACGAGTACACGAGCGATGACAACTTTTGGACGTTTCTTTGTCGCGCGATACCGTCACCTCTTGCCAAGAATTTAATCAATCCGACTCAAATACCGAAAGTCTGAAACTCGTTTACTCCAGTGTAAGCCTTCCAACGAAAGAAGCGAATAAGAGAGGCTTCCATGCATGACGAATATCAAGAATTGAGTGCAGCCGAAATTGGGGGTGCAGCCGTAAACGTGCTTCAGAGACGACGTCTTTTTCTTGAGATAATTTCAAGACATTATTCTCGGAACTTCGATGTTATTTGGTTGATCGATCTATATAAATTTTCCAACTAATATCGAAATTCTTGAAAACATACACTCCCGTACTTCCTAGTTCGAAGTAATAACGTAGAACGGATGCGTTAATGACAAGGGGGCGGGGTAATATGACATCTAGACCCTGTCGCAGGAATGATAGGGGAAAATCCGCGACAGTCAGATTCCCGGAGTTTAGAGAGTAGGGGCACCACCGGCAGGCGAGAGGTGATGGGAGATATTTCTGTTTAATAGTCGGCGTATCACGCCGGTAATGGAAGTCGAGGCGTTTGCATGCCGGGAGGCACGCTCTGGCGCTATAAAGTTAATGACGTCGTAGGCGGCGCGATAAAATGATGCATCGCGGCTTCGGGCTTGGCGACAATATTATTGCCGACAGCTGCATCTACGTGTACTCTTCTAGATCTCTAGCGTCCGAATTGGTAACTCACGAAGGAACGCGCGTGCATACGTGTTTTTTTTATCCCAATCGTAGTATCTCACTCGAATTGGATAAGGATTAAGATGCTGACGAGCATGTTTTACGATTTTGACGAGATCACGCCACGTAAGATCGCTGTTGACGACATAACGTCAGTTGCAATTAATGTTTAATTAGAAAGCGAATGTATGTAATCCACGTGCTTGAATTCAAAATCCTGGGCTTTAAAAGTAGTATTAGACGTTGTTGTGCAATGTTAGTGTATTCTGTGGAAGAACGCGTGCCTGGAAGCTTTCTCTCTTTCTATCTCTTCGTCCCTGCTGCAAGATTCTCCATCCGCCGACTGCCTTTCGCTATTTCTCGCCGTCTTCGTGCTCTCATCTCCGTGCCGAGCTTACAGACGGATTGTAATGATTAGTATAACGAGGAGATCCGCGGGAGGAGCTTATGGGTAAGCGCGGATACCGGGAATTGCTCTGCTTTTAATTACCGCCGAGCTACCGGCTGTGTTCACCGACGCCTTAATGCACTGCAGTGCTTAACGAGTAATACATCGTTATCAACGCCTATGCGGACGGCGGAGGAAGATTCGGATCGTTAAATAATGTTAACGGTTCTCCAAGGTGAACGTTTGTCTCGCATTCGGGCCAATCCCGTCTTCTCGAGCGACGGTGAAAGACGGTAGCCTGATCGAATACCGATCGATGGAGGCTCGGCAAATCAAGGAGAATAATACAGGCGCGAGTCAGACGGAATAAGGTGGCTCGCAAATATCTCATTATCACCGTTCTATTATTCCGCGTGTAACGTACACGCTCATCGGAAACTCCGAGTCGAAGTTACCGCATGAGGAGCGCGATTGCTTGGGCGGAGCTAGACGCGTCTCGCTGTTTGTAAGTGGATTATGCTTATAATGGGGCATTCCAAGTCCGTTCCGAATATTGCAACCGTGTATATACCGTGTATATACGCCGTAACGCCGAGGTAAATCATGTTCGTATCCACTTCAACCGCGTCGCCTGGATTCTCGCCAACGTATCCTATCCGACAAATTGTGCATAGGATGTGACTTTCAGAGTTCAGCGAGTCGTATGTAGAAACAATATTGTATATTTATCCGCTCCGCAATGCGGAGATTTCAATGCGTTACGGTTGGCGCGCGGAGTTCATTCGCTTTGGAGTGTAAAATTGCGAACGACGCTACATACGACGTCTCCAGTTTACTACTCGCGATGCAGTACCAACTCGGAGTATCTCCCGAGAACGGGAATGAATTACAGATCCTGATTGTGCCTCGTAGAATCTGTTATGATTCAACGTCCGTCGTCTACTCTCGTCTGTCTCCACTCGTTCAGCGTTCGTCGCGACGCGGGGCGATTCTTTTGGTAATTTATTGGTCGTAGATCAACGTCGGGGAACGCTGTTTCGACTCACCCTTATACGTACGGCCGGGACAATGTCGAGCATCGACGCCATTTCTGGCTGTGACACTCCCGTGGAGCGGTACGCGATGTCCGCAGGAGATCGATCGTTAGGTCCGACGCGTTTCGGACGATTGACCTTGCAAACGAACCACTTCCTACGCCATGACCGTGTTCTACCGAAACACACAGAACGCACCGCAATGTTGGGGACAAGATCGTTGCACAGCGTGACAACAAGCACACATTTGCGAAATTCATTCTTCTTAAATGTTTTCACGTAAGAACATGGGTTACATTCCGGAATAATGTAAAGAACTTTGCTATTATGAGAGAAAGTCGTATCTGGAGCAACCAGGGACGCATTTTAAGGTAAAAAGAAAGAGAAGTTTCGTTATTTTTTCTTACGTGAAGACTTTCTTTTGAAATCCCGAATATTGACCTTCTTCTGGCGCGTTTCTAGCGCCTTTCTAGCCGCGTTACGAGAGGCTGCTGCGACACCAATGCAACACAGGGTTTGCAAAATGTGAAGTACGCACTTCTAACATTTCTCGTAAGGTCGAGCGACCGTCCGTAAGAAAGGACTACTTATAAAGAGAAGCAGTTCTACAGATTTCCCTTGAAAGATATATAATATATAATTATGGGATCGCTTCCGGCGACATAGAATTTTTCTTGTCTTTCAAACATAAAATATTCGAGTTTTTCGGACACTTTTGCAAATATATCACCTCAAATGTCATACGCGCGTAACGGATGGTCGCCCAAGTTTTCCCATAATTTTTATTTTAATTTACAATGCGGCATAATTTATGTGACATAATTTATGTTTTACCTTTGTTGCAGAGAGATGCTCTAAATCTGGAACCCAGCAACGTGGCAAATTGTGTATCGAAAGGCAAATCAGAGGTAGGTTTCTTTTCTCATAGTTTGGTTCGCGCTCTGTTTCGCACCGCGCGCAGTCTTTGAGACGAGTTTTAATTCCGGTACCGACAAACTGGCCCAAGTGCGCCCCGAAACAAGAACGCCAAAGAATTGTGATTGCGGAAAAAGACGTAATGTCGAGGAGAAAAAAGATCCCAAACGGCCGACGTGATGTAAAATAAAAGGACTTGTTTCTTTGAAGGCGCGCAACGGTGAAACGAAAGATGCAAGCTTGCTTTTTAATAGACACTGCAGCGGCGTCACTCGGTGATTCCGAAAGAAACCGTAGCATTCTCCTTTCCGAATAATCTGTAATAGCTTCTACCCATGTCTTAATTTATGAATTAATTATGTACAAGTATATTTAAAATTTCGTTAGGTAATCTCTTTCTTTATTTCATCAACTTTAATCAGATAAATTTTAATGAACCTTAGCATAAAAATATTGCAACGTCGAGAAGAGTCTAACACGTGATGAGTTTTTCTCAAATTGCCGTCATCGTATCTCGGTCGAAAATTAAAGTTAACCATGAACTCTGATTTTTTAACGCACGTCCATTTTTATTCATACCTCGAAATCGCGGTACCGCGGCCACAACGATAAAACGAGCACGATCGCGTTCTGCCTCGTAGACACGCGCGCGCGAGCGCGCGCTTATCACAGCTTCATTTGTATGCACCGTGTACGCGTCGTCGTCGAGGTGTAAGGTCCACGCAAATATTCCCTACGTGACGACAAAGCCAATTCATTTCCTGTGCGCCGATTCGCCGCGAAATACGCGCACGACGTGATCGACCGCGACGATTCTGCCGCGCACGCGACACGATCTTTCGCTTTTCCGAAGAGTTCGAAGGAAACGCGGTAGCGCATTGAACGACTCTACGCGTACTATGTACTATGCCTGCAACGATTTTCTCATCGTCAATGCACGTTGCACCATCGAATTTAATTTTCCCTCCGACCTTTCTCTTTCCAGCATTTCGACTGCCGAAACCATATAAGAGTGATACAGCCGATGGGAGACGGCAATCGGCTTTACATGTGCGGTACGAACGCGCACTCACCCAAGGACTGGGTTATTTACGTAAGTTTTCATGTTGTTTTTAATGTGGACAATATATAAAACACGCCTACGTAAATAGGGAATTTAGTATTGCGTACCTTAAACACACATCTATTGATCATATCTTCATATCTTTAATAAAATATCGTGGTTCACCTAAATTGTCACTAAACTTTTCAAGTTACAATATGAGCAATTATTTTTGTTTTTCAATAGTAGGATATTGAAACAAATCCTGCATTGCTTTCTCGCATCATTCAATTCTCTTTCCCTTTTATACCTTACGAATTGCAATGTATACTAAATAAATTCGTTAAATTTGATTTTGTAATACGCGACAGTTTGTGATTGGATTGCGAAATTGTTAAAAACGACGATTGGCCTGGTAAAGAGCTCGAAAAAAATGTACATGTATACGTTTAAACGTTCGCTGTCATTTGTTTATTGTAAATTGAAAATGCGAAACGATGTTAAATACATCCGCAACTTCCCTTGAAATGTATTACGGATTCAGCGTGATATGCGCAACGCACACCGATTTGTGTTGCTTTACGCTTAATTTAATTAATTAATAACAGAACGCGAGGAGGCATCTGAAAATAATATCGTTAATTAATTTTCGCGTTACGAATAAATTTCACCGCCACTCACGCATTCCTCGGTACGTTCCAATTTAATTCCCGTCGAAATATTTAAAGCCATATAATGAATAATGCTGTTATTAATGGAAATTTACATGCATTATCGCAATAGTACAAATCCGCACGATGTGATTTGCAAAGTTTCGCAAAGTGCATCAAAGCGGCCGGGCAGATGAATGAATCTTGCGCTTAAGTACCCGTGTAACAACACGACAAAAGATACAGCAGTTTCGCTTTGCTAAACATTACGAGTCCCGGGTGTACCGTAACATCTCGCGTAATAATAACATCCAGCCGCTTACCTAAGCTACTGTTGGAAGTTATAGCTACTAAATAAAGTTAAATTACATCAAGACGTTTACGTTCGGTACGAATTTTATAAATATAATAACATAAAAATATAATGACATTAAAATCTCAAATTTATTATAAAACATGCTCTAAGATTATCGTAATTTTTTTCATCCACCAATTCATTAATCATTTTGAAATCGATATTTTTAAAAATTTAATTAAACTTTATCTCGTTTTATAATTTTGTTATCTTCCATTAAGAGAAAACTTCTTTTTAACTCATCCCTTTTGTTTCTTTAACGTCTTGTTATCCGTGTCTATCTAACCTCGACCCCCCAAATGATGTTTCTTTTTCCAGAGCAATCTGACTCACTTACCGCGCCACGAGTTTGTCCCGGGAGTGGGAATGGGCATCGCGAAGTGCCCTTATGACCCTGCGGACAATTCGACGGCGGTCTGGGTCGAGAAGGGCAATCCCGGAGACTTGCCAGCTCTTTATTCCGGCACGAACGCCGAGTTCACCAAAGCCGATACCGTAATCTTCCGCACGGATCTCTACAATCTGACTACCGGTCGCAAGGCGTTCAGCTTCAAGAGGACACTCAAGTACGACTCCAAGTGGCTCGACAGTGAGTACTCTTTTTGCAAACATGATCATTAGCTAAAAATTTAGTTAAATTTAACAGAATATCTATACACTCTCATCGAATTGAAGATGATATTTAATGACTTTATAATTTTGGCATGTTTGAATCTTAATGGTATCTTTCGAGCGCGCGTAGTATTTTCTGTAATTACGTCTCCCCTATGTATGGATATCGATCGCTATACGTCCACCATTGCCAGACATATTTAGATCTCCGCACTTCACAGAGGAACTTTTACTCGAAGCCAGATAATTACGGCGTGTCGAGGCAACAATGAAATTTCCATTAGGCTTAGAACGCATGGTATTAACGAGAAGAGGGGGACGTCCTTGATCGACTAAAAAGCGAGACAGGTCTTCCTGAAGAAACCGTGTTGCTTAGAAAATAGAC
This sequence comes from Temnothorax longispinosus, assembly GCF_030848805.1. Classification (NCBI taxonomy): domain Eukaryota; kingdom Metazoa; phylum Arthropoda; class Insecta; order Hymenoptera; family Formicidae; genus Temnothorax; species Temnothorax longispinosus. Next base: position 4,374,259 of record NC_092363.1, on the reverse strand, counting down.
AGGGGATGCTTTGAAGTAGGACCCTAGCGGCAAGCCAGGAACAGGCTTCGGGTTCAAATGGATGCGAATAAACTTCCCCGCCTATTTTCCAAGGGTACCATTGCCTTCCTCGCCGACGACGAGGACTCGCGCGAGGAAAAGCAAGGGAACGGAGACGATGGGGGGTGGGTTACGAGTGGAATTATAGGAGTTTGGAGGGCGATGTCGACGCTAGGTTCGCTATCGGACCGGTTAGAGAGGGTGCCGGATCTCTCTTTCTCTCTCCCTTTCTCTACAAACGGGGTAATAAAATAACACCCCGACGCGATCTTCCTCTCGTCCTAAACGCTGCGTTCTCGACGAAAGTACCCTCTCCTTTTTCTCGAAAAAGGAGAGAAAGCGAGCCGACTGAAGAAGTTAAAGTTTTCCCGCCCGTCCGCGCCAGAAACCGTTCTCCCGCTCTACTCTCTCCTCGTCTCTCAGTCCCGCGTAGTTCGGAAGCCCGAGCTTTAATCAGTTTTACCGGCACTCTGATTCGTCGGCCGGGATTATTGCGAACCTCTCGATTTTTCGTTATCGGAGCGCGAACGTGAGAGGCGCGGCAAGAGCGGCCCGGCAAGGAAATTGGAAAATGTAGATTAGGACGTGCGTCGAATATAGACACACAATCCGACATGGAATTTAATAGCGTAACTCGCGGGAGGTAGGGCACTGCAGAACGCGCTGATTTGCGATGATCAAGTGTAAATAGAATCCGATTCGTTAGGTTCGTCGGTCGTGACGGGACACGAGGAATACGTCGAAAATTTAGTTATACGAGCGTTTAATATCGAAAATCCTACTCTATCTTTTGACTGTCTACGGTTTAAAATGATCGTCGAGCAAGTCCTGTTCCACAAATAGTTTACATTTCCCATTGAATATTATTCGTTCGTTAGTTCAGCGGGTCAAATGCAAAGGGAATATAAATTCCTGTTGAACAAAACTTTTTGATTTATTAATTAACACGGTAAAAAAAATTGCTTTTTTTCGGCCAAGAAGAAAACAAATTGCCCGGATAAGAATTAATTTTAAATTCCGTCCTTGTGCTACCGCAATCCTTTCGCAGCGAGCGTTCACGCGCGACATACCGGTTCGGAATAATGGCGCAAGACGGTTAGACGGCTGCTTTGTATTTCTCGAGGGGGCTGCTTCCGCTTTTCCTCACTCTGTCGAAGCGTGCCGCCACTCGAGCCCGCGCCGCGCCGCGCCGTCGTCGGGTAGGAAGGTCGCGGTATCGGAGCGGCAAAAGCCGGAGGGAATGGGCGGACGACTTTGTCCCACTTTGTATCCTTCGCGCCCTCCCGCGGGACGCATGATTAGCCATTTGTTTCGTCGTTTAATTTCGAGCCAGCAGCCCTTTCGCTACTCTCTCCCTCTCCCTTTCTCCCTTCCCTTTTCCCTCTCTTTCGCTCTCTTGCTCTCTCGCTCTCTCGCTCATCTCTGCCTACTCCTCCGCCTCTGAAGCTGCCGGCAGCCACCTCCGTTCAGACCCTACAAGCAAGACTACTGAGCGTCACCATCAAGGACCATTCTCCGCATCGAGTTTGTCTATTAACAGAGGCGTTGATTAAAAGCAGGCGAGAGTCTGCGGAAGAGACGGATGGGCTCCACGCGCGCTCCTCGTATAATCTTCGCGACTCTCCGACCCTTCCTTCCCCTCGTTCTCCCTTCTTCGCTCACGGCCTCTCTCTTTCTCGCTTCTCCAGTCTACTCGGCGGCAAGGCAAGACGCAATGAAGACTGATGCGGTTCGTGGTGTGAGGTCATGATAAGGAAAAGCTCTGGCTTTGGCTCTGAGAGGGTAAATCGCGGACGGAAAGGGAGACGAAGAAAAATAGAGAGTAGAACGCAGTGGATTTAACAAGCTCTGAATAACTAGCTGACGAACGTCTACTTTCACGGATCCATGCGCGTGCGGAATGACGCTCGAACATTAGCGTACAACCGTCTTCCTTTCGAACATCCGTTACATTTAAAACGTGAAGTCTCTTTTCGTCGAGATATAACGAGGCGCTCTTCTTCTTCAAGTATAATAGCAATATAGCGGGCACTTTCAATATTCAAACTCTGTGTCGCACGATGCAATCAAAAGTCATCTCTCTATGAAACGCTTCGTCTCCTCTTCGGTAAATTATTTCTCTCCTTCTGTCTCGTAGCCCGTCTCCGTCTACATGGGCCTGTACCGCCCCAATATATCAAACTTCCGCCGTCGAAGCGTCAGACAATCGATTTAATCGCTGAACCGTGAGGGAGATTGCGGCGGTCTCCAGCCGAGTGCCGTCGCATAATGTAAAACCGACGAGAGAGGCCCGGCTTCGGCGACGGCGATGCGATTCGAACGTGAAAAAATTCGATTTTCTTCTCCATTTTCTCGCGTTACCAAATTCCGCGACTTCGTCGTTATACGGGATAAATCATTTTCTCGGTACAACAAGCAATTACACCAAGATTAAACCGCAACGCTTGCGCTGAACTGCATTGCGAGTAACGCGAATATTCGCGCAATTTATTGGATGCATGTTGTAACTGGAACTAGTTTTTAACCAGACCACGAATATACGAAAATCAGCGAGACAAGTTGCAGCTGATTCGTAGTAAATTATTTCCAAGCGAGTTTGAGTGATAACTACGAGATGATATATTTCTCAACCGGGGCTCGACCCGGAATCGCTCGCCGTCTGTCGGAGCTCACAAATCGTTACGAAGTTGTTTCGGACTCTTTCTCCGCGCAACTTATCTCATTCGGAGATGATACCCAACTCTTATAACTCAACTACGCGAGGTGCAATGATAAAGCCGACTCAATAGCGCTTCTCACATCGTGCAACTTTTCTGGATTCTGATAAATTGCGATTTAATTTTAGTTATTTATGCATTTGATGAGACGAATTTTACGAAACTCATTACAAATTAATTTTGCGAACAAAATTGCAAAAACAATTTTTCATTGAATTAAATTTCTTTTCCAATTATCACGAAATGTATTCAAGGAACGCAATCAAAGCGCATTGTTTCTAATCTAGCTCTGTTATATAATCCCGTTTTTTACTCTCCCTTTCTCTCACTTCCTCATGAAACGGGCGCAAAATAATATCGTTGCGCTACGAACTTGCCTGCGGTTAAACTGAATTCGGGGGGGAGATTATTGTCCACGTCTGAACGGAGCTGGAACAGTCCCAGCGATGAAAGTTTTTACGCATAGAACGAGCAAGGACATCTTCTCCCGCACCACCCTCGCGGCAAATACTCGATTATTCACGATTATTATTGTGCGCGATTATTGCGGAGTATCTACGCGAACTATCTGCTCTAGATGCAGTTATTTTGCTGTAGAATGAGGTAGACGCTAACGGCTAGATTACGCGAGCGTGGTAAGCTGGCCGGAATATATTACGCTCGAACAGTTTTCCGACTGCGAAATATCGTCTCGACGAGGAACCGTACGCGAAATTGCGAGTTAAAATGGATTTCGAGGCGCTCGAAAATATTAATTAGATTAATGATGAAGTAATGTTATGCCTCTTTATCTTTTCAGAGCCGAATTTTGTGGGTTCATACGACATCGGCAGCCACGTGTTCTTCTTTTTCCGCGAGACCGCGGTCGAATATATAAACTGCGGTAAAAGTGTATACTCCCGCGTGGCGAGAGTTTGCAAGAGGGACACTGGTGGTAAAAATATACTCGCGCAGAATTGGGCCACATACCTCAAGGCCAGATTGAATTGCTCGATACCTGGCGAGTTCCCGTTTTATTTCAACGAAATACGTGAGTATCGGTTGTACAACACAACACGAATTTTTGCGGCGTGACATTTTTTTTGATAGCATAAATTACACTTATCTCTCTATCTTTTTTGCCACGCTTGATTCAGGATTTTTTAAAATATTAAAATAATGATAAAGATTTAGCATTATTTTTCTCTAATAAAAAATAAAAATGTCGATGTCTAATGATACAAAACCTCTGTCTTTGGCGAGAGAAAAACTATTCTCGCTGCTATTATGTGTGTTCACATTCTGACATATAATTACATTATATGTTATAATTACATTATTGCGTTGCTCAGAGAGCATTTACAAGGTGCCGGGTGACGACACGCATTTCTACGGTACCTTCACCACATCGACCAACGGGCTAATGGGCTCCGCGATATGTTCCTTCCACATTGACGCCATCCAAGAGGCTTTCCGCGGAAAGTTCAAAGAGCAAGCGACTAGCAGTAGCGCGTGGCTACCGGTCCTGTCCAACAAGGTCCCGGAACCGCGCCCGGGCCAATGTGTCAACGACACTGAGACGTTGCCGGACACCGTCCTGAATTTCATAAGATCCCATCCGCTGATGGACTCCGCGATCTCGCACGAGAACGAGAAGCCGGTCTTCTACAAGCGGGACGTCATGCTCACGCGACTGGTCGTCGATAAGCTGCGCATCGACTTCGTGGGCATCGATCTGGATTATACAGTCTACTACGCCGGCTCTAGTAAGCAAACTATCGAATATCTGTCACGATGAATAGAAACGCGATCTGATAGCTATTGTTCCTCCGATAAAAATGCGTAAGCACGTGCCTCTTGTCGCGTGTTACAGGCGACGGCCGTGTTCACAAGGTTGTACAGTGGATCGACAGTAACGGCGAGTCCCAGTCGATCTTGCTGGATGTTTTCGACGTCACGCCGGGCGAACCGATACAGGCGATGGAGATCTCGAAGGAACATAAGGCTCTCTACGTGGCGTCGGATCATCGAATAAAGCAGATCGATCTTGTGATGTGCACTCGGCGGTACGACAACTGCCTCCGATGCGTCCACGATCCGTACTGCGGATGGGATAAGGACACAAACATGTGTAAACCCTACGAACCAGGGTAAGTTGTTCTCTCTCTGCAAACGCGATCGCAAAATTGCGAATACACACGCGGGGCGATTTATAGTCTCTAATTTTACGCAAGATGCATACATATTATATAAAAAAAAATAAAGAATGAAACATATTTGATTTTCATCATAATTTACTCGCTTGATTACGAATTACGGCACGCAGATTTCGGCGCAGTAATATTTGCGCCGATTTTACGCATCGTATATTTCAGTTATCGCAGATTTATTTCCGCAGATTCATTTCCGTTTGGTGAAACAAAATACTTTTTACAAAAATAAAAAAAATAAAATGAAATAAAGGAAAAAAATTGCAGCTGGCGAATCAAAATTCAATTTCGAAATATTTCGAAATAAAATCACTGCGACGTAAATGTTCGAGATTACGTTGTTTGCGACAGAATTCTCGAGCGTATAATCGTAATTTCTTTTTTGCTTTTCGCGCAGTCTTCTTCAAGACGTGTCGAACACCACGGCGGATGTGTGCGACAGCAGCGTCGGCAAACGGAAACTGGTAGTCACGTGGGGCCAGTCAGTGCATCTGGGATGCTTCGTGAAGATGCCGGAGGTGCTGGCGAACCAAGAGGTACGGTGGTACCATTACAGCAAAGAGAAGGGAAGGTATCAGATCGCGTACAAATACGGCGCCGGCGGCGACAAATTCATCGAGACCTCGGAGAAGGGTCTGGTGATCGTCGGCGTGAACGAGCAGGACGCCGGTAGATACGACTGCTGGCTCGGCGGTGCCCTCCTGTGCTCGTATAACATCACCGTGGACGCGCACAGATGTTCGGCACCCGCCAAGTCCAACGACTACCAGAAGATTTATTCGGACTGGTGTCACGAGTTCGAGAAGTACAAGTCGGCGATGAAGAGCTGGGAAAGAAAGCAAGCGGTAAGTCGATTCATCCTACTCGCTCCTCTTTCGGGATCGGTTTATAGCGTCGACTGATATATTTCTTCAGATGCCGGGAGCATTTTTATACGCGAGCGAAATAACGTTGCCGTATATCTCAGATATTCATATCATCGTTCGTCATATACGTATAGGATCGTCATAAACCGTAATTGAACCGTTCGAAAATTTGCATTGCAAAGCGATGTACAATTCAACGGATTCTACGTATATTCATATCTTTATATGCAACGGAACGGATGGACGGAAATTAAATATTTATCACAAAATTGCGCGACGCGAGGTAGAGTTTATTGTGGGAAAACATACCCACGGGCGTATATCGATAATGTGTATCGATAAATATAATTGCATTTGATATAGCAGTAAATGAGATTACTCTGTGATTGTTCAAAATTGTTCGTAATCTTTTATGTATTATGTAACGACAACTCTTAACGCGTATCGAAATACAATTTGCACGGCAAAATTATTAATGTGGCTAGTCCATTTTACGTTCGCTGTACATAAATATTTGCGCTTGTATCAAGTCGATCGTTAATATTTTATTATATATCATAATGAATTAATTCGTAAATAATCTCTTGTAATCTACATGAACATGCTGTAAAATCGATTGTGATCGGTTACGATATTTATTTATATTCATTTACGGCATCGCGCGAACCGATTTCATGCAGCAATCGTTGACATCCAATTTCGAACACGTGATACACGGTATACGAGGCAACATTTAATACAATACATCGGGGAATCGAGTTGCAACTCCCTTCACAGCCTCTCAATGCACAGGCACACGCTTTCTCTGTTGCAGCAATGCGCCTCGAGACAAAACGACAGCAATCAGAATCTACACACGAACGAGGTGTACGGCACGCCCCTCGTCTGATGGAGCCGATCGTTGGGTCCCTCGACGAGCCGAGATTACGATGACACGATGATACGCATAAGCGTCCCGCCGAGGAATCGCGGCTGGACGACGACCGGTTGGATCGGCCTGGCCTTCTTGTTGGCCGGTCACGCCACCGCACTCGGCCCGTTGGTTACTCGAGGACTCTTAAGTGACTGAGGCCGAGCTGCGATTTGCGAGCCGGTGAACTGAAAATCTAAAAAGGTGCGAAGAACGTACGCGTGATCGATCGTGCATACGAGAGCCTTTCGTCGGCGCTACCGATCGCGAGTGACCATCGAGTTTATTGGCGGTCGGTGACCCGCGAGAATATTCCAGTACCGTATTCGTCGTGCACTCGAGACTTTTCGATATATATATATATATAATATCGTACTCGCTTCGCTGTAAATAGACGTGTCGCGCGTGAGCTGCGAAAATAAGACCGAACGCTGGATGCCGCGAGAAACCACGAGCGCGCGGGACAGCGGGACGATCCTCGGCTTGTAAATTCCGATACGGATGCACAAACTGCGCAGAGTGATGTTACTCGGGGTGAACAGATGGATACCTTCTGTACTGAAGAAACGTAGATAAAATTACGATTCCTCTCACACACCTGGACCGGTCGTTGCTGGAAGAGCTGAATGGAGAAACGCGCACTTCCCTTTCCTGGAACTTTTAATTAATTTACGAGATGGAGGGGAATATTATGTGTACATACGATATCGGAGCCTCATTTACGGAAGACGACGCGACGTTGATCGCGATATCATCGTGACCGAGATATCGATTACCAATAGGACGTCGACAGCGGTTAAGCGGTACGTCGAAAGGAGAAAGGCAGCGTTCTCCAGCAGTTGTTTTCGCATCTGCGACGAGCGAAGTCGAGGTGGAAGCTTCCCCGACAACGAGGGTGGGAGGCATCGATTGGAGAACCAGTCGCTACGGCTCGCACCCCGCGAGAGGCTGAGAGGAAGCGGCGGTGGCGGCGGCGGCGGCGTCAGTCGAGGAAAGAAAGGTAAAACGTCGCGCCGGAAAGGAGAAGAGAAAAACGAAACGTGGCCAACGGGCGCGTTTACGACGTCACGCAGGTTACATATGAGATTATTATCGGCTTTAGAGACTTTCGTGCGAATCGCCGCGCTGCTGCGCTCGCGCGACGCTGGTTAGCTTTCCATATCACGTTCGCCACTTTTGCGGCGCGCACACGCCTATTTTCTACCTACCACCCCCTCAGACCAGACCTCGTACCCCTCCGCACCACCGCGTTTTCCTTACCCTTCATATATCGCATCTCGACGATCGCTCGAGCTACCGACCGTTATTTTTTGTTTGCGGGAACCTTCGTGCCGTTCCGATCATCGTCATTATTCTTCGCGTATCCACGTGAAACGCACGGCGGAACGAGCGCGCGATGACGCCGCGTTTTGTATCTGTACACATCGCATTGTGTCGACAAAAGCGCGTCGTACTCGCGTGTCGTGTCACATCGCGCTCCAGCTCGCGAGGAACCGTCGAGTACCTTCGCGTCATTATCGTCGAGAACTAAACTCCCTTCTCCCATTCCTCCCTTCGAATCAAGGTGCTACGCGGGTCTATTTCCTCAGGAGGAAACCGGCAAGACTCGTGGTCTCAGATCCATACGTACATTTCCTTCAAGCCTGTCTCTTTTTTTTTATCCGATTCTTTCCTCAACGGACACACACACGCGCGCGTACACCAAAAACGCATTACGCGCTTAATGAGCGACTAACGGTAAATCGTTATGTACGCGCCCGTGCACTGTATATAATACTGGACTTAGGGAGTCCCGTGTACACATTTTCCGCTTAGATAAGTCTAATATTAGCGTAGAGATATACATGTTTGCTTATAAGTTTTCGATGAACACAACCGGAGAGATCTCTCGTTGCATCCTGCGATATCGCTAAGTAAACCGGAGTAACGACCGCCAACAAAGCTAAACGCGGTGCTGGGGCACATCGAGGCGGGCGATCGTTTCGACGACTTCCGGACTCGCGGCTGCGCGGGCTATCGGAGCCAGCATTGTGTTTTTTTATCCCCGTACATCCGACACATGCATGTTTTGGCATAGAAAAGCCTATAAGCGCGGTATCCATGAAATTTGCTTCGCCCGAAAATCAATTGGAGTTTCGACATATGCCGTTATACTTGATTTATCAACGTTAAATACGTCGATTACCTTTTCTTTTCTTTTTCTCTCACTATTGTTAGCTTTATTTTTTTATATATCGCTCGAGAGCTTTTTCGGACATGGAAATGGGCGTTTTCCGACTTCGTGATTATCTGTACATAGATAATAGCGTTATATTTTTATAAAAAAAACGACAGAGAAGACTTACTGCTGAGAGCAACGGTATGATTTTAATCTATTGTTAGTATTTTGACTGCCTGCAGTCAAGTTGATTTAAAACTGGAATATCTGGATAAGTGAACATTTTTCGGTGCAAACCGATATTTTTCGTACTTGCACGAAAATAACAGAAATTCAATTTTATCACGCTTCATCGCTAATTTTACAAATATATACGTCCTCGTTTAGCAATCGTCCATGAAAATATGATGCAGAACTCGCATTATAGCGGAAATAGCGTTCGTGTTAGCGTCCGTCCGACTTTTCCTCGGAGATCTCCACGTACATTTTATAATCAACGCGAAAACAAATGTTTACCGGTGCTCATTTAGCGCGGTTTGTCAAACGATCGACGTATCGAGATAGCACCCAGCCAGCCATACAGCACACACACACACGTAAGCTAATAAATGAGTAGTAGAGGAGGTCATGACGCCTTTCTATACACGGATTTCAGTTCCCTTAAATAATAGTTCGTCGCATCGGTGATAGTTTCATTTTTACTTTTAAGTTTGTACATAGACATTTATATCGTAATACCCACAGTATCCTCGGTAATATGTATAGCAGCGCGAGGATGCCCGATCGAGCCTCGGCGCGCGCGGCTGTTATTAACTTCTGTACAGAGATCGTCGCAATAGACGATTTACCTTTTGTACCTATAAGGCTCAACCTATGCGAGACGGTACGCGATAAGAGGAGGGACTCCGATAAGGAAAACCGCTGAAGAGATCTGAGAGATCTCGGAATAGCGGAGTTGTACCTAAGCGAGATCTAGGGAAACGTAAGAGAATAATACAATAATCGGTAATCTCTAATCCTCAAGTATGTACTTATTATGAGCTTCAACAAGTATTGAATAGTATTATGACGTAGTATTAAGGCCGAACACACAGGTTAGGGATAAAATCGAGAGACTTTCGGATCGACCGAACCAGCCGCGCGAAGTCGCGCGGATCGGCGAGGATTCCGCCGCGCCTCGAAAGTTTCGTCGCTCTCGGGGATTCTAGCGCACGACCTCCCGGAGGTCGCTCCTCGTCGATCCGCTCGGTCCACTCGTATCAACAAATCATCCTTAAATTCCTCCAGCCATCAACCGACGTCCCGGATCGTACTAGATCACAAACGCGTCTGGATATAGAGAGGAGCAAAGATGAACGAGTGTCGAAAGAGTGTTATGTACGCGTGTGAGAGTGTGAGAGTGCGTGCGTGCGTGCGATTGCGTGATGTCACGGATTGATACGTAAAGAATAGTTAACCTACCTATCGTATATTTAAAGAAAGTTATAAAAAGAGTAAAAGCAAACGTAATATTACGATAGAATAGTAAAGTACACGAACTTTGGCTAAGAGCGCCTTCGTGCAATCCTTGCGGACCACGTCACGTCGACTGCGTGTTTACGGAGGAAGGGTGGAAGGGTGGGGAAGGGTGTATCGATCCTGGACGATGTGGTCCCCGTCGCAGAATGCGAAGAAGTGCGTGCCCGATGCGAGTGCACGAGGGCGCGCTTCGGGTTGGAGTAGGCGTGATCACGGAAAGCAATCTAAGTTGAACCTAAAGTTGTTAGATATATTATTTGTAAGATTACTGTATGTTGCGTGAATGCGATTGATGCGGCGGGATATCGCGAGCGGAACGATCGATCGGCGACGTAGAGAGAAGTTAGCCTGCCCGGCTATAATAGCGTGGCAAAGTATTTTCGCCGCTGTTCGTCGACACGTGAGCTCGAAACGCATCCGAACGAGAAAAAGAAAGAAAAAAAGTAAAACCTCAAACAACACTGCCTGCGAAATCCTAATCGATTATCCCGCAACGTCGACCGCGAGAAGGCGAGATAGACTATAGACTCGGTTTAATGTATGCGACACGAAACAATTTTGGGTGACAGTCCCTACTCGTGGTTACTCGTGTAAAGGAAAACGCAAAGGGGGGTGGGGAAGAGACGCCCTAACTGAATAATTAGTTACGACGACATACTACTATGATAGGAGGAAGGGAATGGAAGGATAGACCCGCGATAACGATTTATTAAAATATATCACTAGGACTAGCCGACGACTGTCTTAGGTTTCAAGTATCGGAAGCGTAGACTCGTTTCTCGAGTTGTGTAGCGAAGGAGGGGGTGGAATGGAACGAGGAAGGATTTTGCTACACATGGCGCTGCGTGTATACCCTTTATTTTTTTTTATCCCGAAGATTACGGAAGAGCGGGAATGATCAGTTGACCGATTTCCTCTTAATTTCGCCCGCCTTTCTTTCCGCTCTTGTGTCACCGGCGCCGGTTTTTCTCCCGTGGACCGTTTTTCTTTCCCCTTTTTTTTTTTTACGGATATATCTTGCCTTAAAGCAGAAAATTGGAGCAAACTCGCGCGCGCGTGCGAGATTAATAGTCCATTCGTATCGTGGAAAACTCATCCTTCATCATCGCCGTATTTTTCTTCGTTCTTTCGGGGTACGCTTCTTTTTTTGCATTCTGCTCGTTCCTGTCGACAGCAGAGCGATCAAGGGTGGAAATTAGGGCCGGGCGGTAGCGCGCCGTGAGTCGTTCTGAAGCTAGTAGATGCCGATATACCGCTTAGGGGGAATTCAATTTAGCCGCACGATGTAAGGGACGGATCCGGCACCGCTCGAGGTAACGCCACCGTACCTCGGCGTGCATCGGCGCATCGGCAGTTTTGTTTATGGAACGTAATCGTGAATATCGATCTTTCTCCAAGCGCCGCGCCAAACGTTCTGTTTGTTCGCACCGGGCGATATGTCTATCGATTGAATCAATTCGGCCACACGCGTCACTCTGCGCTTGTCCAACGAAAATACTTTCGGATCAGGACAAAACTGACTTTTCGAAAAGCTGCGTAAGATACGTGGAAAATCATTTTTATCACGGGATAAAATCAAATTTTTTTTTTGTCTACATCTTGAGAAATTGTCTTGTAAATTGTCTTGTAAATTTCTTGTAAATTTCTGCATGTTTGGATTGAGAACGAAAGCGGAATCGCATTGAATATACTGACATAATTTTAATCTGCGTTGCACACGATCGCACGCGATACACGATCGATCGATTCACGGTACGCGCCGCCTAAGAATTCAGACTTAATGACACGTATGTGCGATTATCATCGTTAATACACGACTGTAGGTAATTTTTAGTTCAAAGAATTTCGTACGATAAGAGACCCTTTTAGATATTCACCTATTACCTAAACCTAAACATCCAATCGCTATTTTTATCAAAAAAAAAAAAACATGTTAAAAATCTTTAATAGTTATCCATTGTTCACTATTGCTATAATAAAGTTTTGCTTTAATAAATTATTGATCTGTACGTTATTAATTTATACCTACGTCCCACATTTCACAAGACAGCAGAAGAAGCATTATAAATATAAGTTCCTCAAAGATAGATACTTGATACGAATAAAGTCTTTTTTATTGAAAAGATAAGCTACTTATAGACTTCTTTACTCGAGGAACTTCAAATAATGGAGGAAGGACATCAAGGAATGCGCCGGAAACCACAGGTAAGTCCAACTCCCATAGACAACTGATCACGGACGCTTTCCAGTTCGTTGACGCTCTCGTCGACGGAGGGAGGCATGAAATTTGCGACCTCGTGACGCGCAAAATGCAATCAGCGGACCGCGAGAAAAAGGATTGAACGTCGCCCGGAGCGACGACGAACATTTTGCTATAGCGAGTCTTCGACCATCACCCGATCGATAAAACAACCTTAATGATGTATATTCTCCGTTTGAATAATTACGCTCGATTACGGACTTTACAGTTTACATATGTAGCGGCTATAGACTCCCAGCTGACGGACGTCATCGGCGTCCGACTTAGGGGAACGGGCGCTTGCGTCATACATCGTCTTGCGAGCGAGGTATTGTCGCGATGGGGGTTCTTGATCCGTTGTGACGTCATCGAAACGCGTTACTCTTTCTCGGACATACGCTTCTTCGGAACTTTGTGACGTGGACCGACTGACTTCAAAGGTGCGCTTTGCAATGTTACCGCGCTTTACGCGGTCGGCTGCTACGAGAAAGGTCGTGGGAACGCAATGTGCATGCAATGTTCCCTTAAACGGGGTTGGATGTAAAGCCGCCCTGAAATCGACATGCCTCGTACCCAGTTGTTTGTAGTATTTAAAGAACGCTCGCGGTAGTTTATGTCACGACGTATATCTCCGCAACGTCGTCACAGATTTATGCAATTTTATCTTTCACGCATATGGAGACGTACTTTCGCAAGGGTTTCAGTTCTCGCGAACGAAATCGAACGAAGTTCAACGATCGAAACAAACGACGCATTTCAGTTCTCGTCAATATTCTTAAAAGGAAAAAGAGTACCACGCGAAGGTACGAGCTGGAAAAATCGATTTGACTTAGATCGCATCTCGACTCCGAGATTCCTAAACTCACGCGAAATTCAATTTAAAAATCTAATCCGATAAAGCGATATATCGACACGTTACGCCGCTGCGCGCTGGAAACTTGCGCTCGATTCAGCGAGGTTTGACGGGTTGGTATTAAATCGGCGCGAGTCTATTGATCTTAACTTTGTTAGCCATGCCAAACGCCGATGAAAGATATATACATCGCGTCGATACGGAGATTGAGTTCGACTATCGCTTGATGGTACGCGCGTGTTCCATAAGTGGTTACAATCAACGGTGCTTTGCCTGTCGCCATTGAATAAAACGTATTCCGCGGCTACTAGACCGGGGGCGGTGGACCATTGGCGGCACGTATCGATGATAACGAGCGATATCTGAGTGCGTAGCGTAAACTGCAAAACGCAAATAGCCGTCAAAGCGGCGCGTTTATGGTCGTCTTTATCGCTCCGCCTATGCGCGCCGACGTCCTTTGTGAATATTTCAATTTATCCGCGGTTGCACTATCCAAGTTTTAATGGAAATGCCCGATCCGCTTTAATTAACTATTACGAACTGTTCGAGCGCCGAATTGTTGGGCGCGGAGAGGGCCGAATGTTTATTCTTTCGGCGCATCCCACGCATCACGCGAATATTTGCACGTGCGGTATCCGCTAGTTTATATTCGTTTCATATTTGTGCCGCGGATATATATGCATGGGAGTTTATCCGCGAAGCTCTGTGCCGCTTAATTCACTTTACTCTTTCTGGAACGTTGTATGTGTGTATAATACATATGAATACAAAACTCGATCCTGTTTTGTTACAAACATTCACATTACAATGCTCTATGCTATCGCGCAATGTATACTCGCATTAGTACTTTTGATTTCCATTAATAATGCACATTTGTAAATGGGTTAAAATATTTGACGCAACACCCCGTGCTATACATAATCTATTAATTTCTACTTATATTGCGTTCGATATTTGTTGTAAAATAATGCACTGTGCAGAAACTATATTAATTAGTTCAGGGAATATTGTTATTTACGCTCTTTTGCTAATAATATATAACGCGGCAACACTCTTTCTCTCTCTACAATTACAATAGAAGACATAAAAATACCTGCCATCCTGTCTTATATTGTCACTAAAAGAGCTGACCTGTAAAGAAAAAGTATTCTTATACCTGCTATTTTCGTAATATGGATTAAGATCGATTGGAGTGACGTTAAGAACAAAAGTTAAATTTACCGTCTTTTTTTATCCGCTTAATTATCTGACGCGCATGAAAAAATTAAACCGGATAAGAAACGTTTACCTCGCCAGTCAATAATTAACCTAATTAGCAGTAAAGACTTTTTATCGACCCTACTGGCTATCATTATTATAATCGTCATGACGATACGGTCATCGATTTTGGTCAGTTAATCGCCAAGACCGTGGATTGTGATCCTTCTAAATAATAAATGATGAATGGATTTTGATGCTTATATATATAAGCATCATCCCTCACCCTCTATTTAAGTGAAAAAATTAGGATTCGAGACTAATGATCTGGCCTGCGATCCATTAATGCATCGCTTCCTCGTTTCATTTCCCATCGCGACATTCTCCACTAATGATTAGCGTATCATTGTCCGCTCGCCACTTTTGTTCTCCTCCCTGTGTTTCCATCATACGCGCAATGATTCATGTATTGCTATCCTCCGCCTGCGCGTGAAGTAACCAATGCAAATCGGTTAGCCCCGACGATGCATTATCGAGATATCGACCTCTCGCGACCCGTATTTCCAGCATCACCGATATAATATTAAAAAATCTACTATTCGAAACCAGTCAGCCGCGCATCGATTTAACTTCACGATAGCCGCAATTCCCGTTTTAACCGTCATTTGTCTTGCGTTCGGGGTAACCGAATAGCGTAGTCCGTTGACATTTTTCGAATTCTAGCACGAGTTTTCGCTCCTGTTTCTGGCTTTACATTCAGCTCAGTGAGTCGCTTGTTAAATTTATGCGCCATTTTACCGTTTTATCTGCTCGCCAATGGATTTTCGCAAATAATAATATGAAAAATAAAAGGAACAAGAATAGAGAAAGATGACGTTGATACGACCGTACCATTTTAATCACTTATATCTTTAATAATACCTTTTCACCTGTCTGAATTTTATAGCAGATTTACTTATTTTATTACAATCTTCAATTCTCCGCTTGTATAATAATTACCTCTCGCTTACAAGGTTGACCGCCTTCTTCATCTCGTCGTTCGTTTTCGAATTTTTTTTACGCCAACCATCTCTTCCGCGCACTAGTGTTTTTTCTCGCTCTCCTCCGTTTTTTTTTCACTATATTGGATGGATGGCAAAATTTATAACGCCACCCTCGAGGTTCAAGGATCTGAGCGTTAAGGCTTACGGCTTCCACTATCCGGCAGTATACGACTCCACTACACTCAACGGCCTGATAATGCTTTACTTGCATTATGGAAAACAGTTCGTTAAAACCGTATTATCCGCTCCGCCGAGCGGCGCTACCGGCCAGAGGCTCAGCTGCGTGCTAGGAGCTGCCGTATATCGCGATATATCGCTTCTCGATGGTCTTCGCCGTAGCAAGTACTTCGAGAATTCATGAGGAAACTTGGTGGGTTCAAAGGGAGACCTTGGCGCTGTCAAGGGTTGCAATAGCGCGGGTGATATAGTTATCAAGAGCCTGGACTGTGACCTACTGCATACAATATCTCCTCGCTATCCTTCGTAGATCCTTTGATCTGAGGAAGGAACAAGGAGATGTCTAATATCAACTAATGTAATAATAGTAATCGGAGTTGAATGATCATTTTACGGAGTTAATTTGCAAAACAAAATTAATATTTGCCTATAAAAAATATCTAAGAAAGAAGTAGGATAAAAAGCTTAATCTTCGATATTCACGACGTCGTAATTACTTTCTGATGGTCTTTAGTAAAATTAATAATTCATTAATAATTCTAAAGTTCTTTTCTTTGCCGTAACATTTAATTAATGCTAGTAAAACGATATCATAAATAATTTATAGTGATACCGTACGATATAATGATGCTATAACGATTTTTCTGGCGCGACGACCATTTTTCTTATTCATGAAAATGGATTCTCAATTCGAATTCGGCATTGTCTTCGACTTCCGTCCTTATCACCGTTCCCCAGTAGCTTCCCAAGAGATCGCAACGCGCGGCGAAGGAATCTCCTAGTTCTTAAGGCTTTGGTCGAAGCCATCTCGATTTTCAACCGTGTCGTGTTACCACGCCCACTGACTGCACCGCATCTATGGTCTCATTGTGCTTTAAACAAAGCGACCGCCGTGAATTGTTCGGGATTTAATGAAAGAAGAATCCCCGCAGTCACCATCTACGTCTGTCCGCAGGGGTCCGGCGTCAAATCCTCCGACTGATTCCTGAATTTATCGGGAGGCCGCGAAATAGGCATGGAATCTGTTAAACGAACCGTGAACCGACACCCGAGAATTTTTCACCGAACAGAAGAAAATCGCTTCGTCGCGCCGTCGCGGCGTCGGGACGCTCATCGCGAATTCCGTTTGAGGGCCGATTCGCCGGGCGAAATTGCTTCATTTTTGGCTGTCTCTTAATTAACGGGAACGCACGAGAAAATTGTGGGACATTCTATATTGGTAGAGGCATGTGATTAATCCGTTACTATTTTAAGCAAAGCGAAAAACTGACAGGTACATTATGGACATTTAAATTTTAACTGACGCGCCGCGCCGGCGTGATCGCAGAAGTGTGCACTATACAAATGAAAGCTCTCGTTGTACGTCGTACTTGTTACCGCTATTTAATCCTGTCGTCAACAGGTATGTTTCGATACTCTACGAGGCTGCACGATGACACGTCCATAGCAGAAAAACAGCAGATAGATGGTTTGTGCAAATCAAGCTTCTTGTCAGTGCTTCAAATATTTTGGCGAAATGCAAGAGTCATGCAACATAGCGTCCAATGACTCTCAGTTTGAAATTAAATCCGGCAAAAACTCAAACCTATACGTCATAATTACCGTTCAAACTTTTTACTTAATGCATAGATAAATACCCATCTATTTCGATAAACTTTTAAGGCAACAAACATCTCTTCGTGCAATATTTTTCTGTAAATTTATATCTATAATATTAATAAATAAAATTTATTGTCAATTTTTTAAGGAATCACTGTACTACCCTATTATGATCTAGGAAAGTCTTTATTCGATAAAGAAATTAGTACGATTCCGATTTAGTTTTACTCGCTTGTACGAATTTTTATTCCGCCTTGGTCAAACTTTCAACTGAAATTCTTACGAACTGGAATGAAAACAAGAGAGACTTCTGGATGTGACGTGCGCGCGAGAGGGCGTTTTAACGACTAAGTTTGGTGGGTGCGGGGTAAGAGAGAAACGAGAGTCAAACTTTTTGACGACTGCGACCACACCGGCGAGATAAACGTCGCCCCTTTTACGAGTCGCGACGGAGCGGCCAGTAGATAGCGACATGCACGGGTCAGCCGTTCCCGCAGCGGCGCGGGCGTAACGACTTGTTTTGTCAAGCGGCAGATCGAACGGCACAAATCATTCGGTGACAAGGGAGGGACGGCAGGATGAGGGACGATCGTGCGTCGCGGAAATCGCTGCGAGCGGCGTTTTCGTAAACTTTCGGGCCGTTCGTGGAGGAGATGAACAGAGGCCCGCTGTTGCGGTCGAGGGAAATACGGAAACAGACGCGGAGAACCATCGGAAATCAACGGGCGAAAATTACGGTCCCTCCGCAGTTAGCGGCTATGACGATAATGGCGAATCGTAGCGACGGCCCGTGTTGGTGTTTGCGATAATAGTTACGCGGAGCTAATTCAGCGAACCACGTTAATCCAACGTTTATACGTTACATCGTACGATATCGTTGTCATATCCGGCACGTTTGACCTAATAAAAATATTGCCGACAGACATGTAGCCAGGAACTATTTCTTGCGTCCCGCCTCGTCCTGTAATCGACCACCTTCTTTCTCTTGTTCATCGTTATATTTTCTCCACTTCTGTCTTCCCTACCACTTTGTCCAACATCCGACAAATCTCTATAACGGCCAACATTGCACATTATTGCATCGGACGATACACGACGCTTCGTATTTCTCTCTGTCAAACGTATATAGACGTTTCTTATTGGACTCGCGGATATTGTTTTATGTGAACCGATGTAGGTAGTCAGCAAATCTACCCCCGGCGCCCGCGCTCGGACATTTTGTCACAGTCGCACGGATAAAATCACTTTAAACGAGATCCTCTCACACGGCGGATAATTGAAATTTCGCCGTTCATGATACGCGATAATGAAATTATGATGCCCCGATATAGAAAATTGAAATTCTCACGCATTCGTCGCACTGAGCTGCATTGTTAAAAGGGATATCACGTATATCCACTTAATCATATTAACGGCGTATTACTCGCGCTCGCATAAAAATCCCTCGCTGAAAAATGCAACGTAATATTATTGTAAAAAAAAAATGTATTTTAACGTAAACACCAACAGAAAAATAAAGTCTAAGAAATTATTGATTATATAATTAATTTACAAGCACATGCAACGAAATGATATTGCTTCTAAATGTAGGTGCAGAATAAATGATTAGGATCCGATTACCTAATTGTAAGTTAGTCACATAGATACCGAAATGGAAGTTGCAGTTTTTGCTTTGATAAAGTTAAATTCAAACGGCCGAGTTACAGTGCTATGTCGTTTAAACCGTGAAGTACTTATCTAGAAAATTGAAAGCAAATTGCATTGAAATTTAAAAGCAATCCTGAACCTCGTTACACTGGAATAACACGCGGCTACAGTCCCATGCTGCGTGATCGGTCGAGCCGTTTTAAGCCGATTTCGCGCGAAGCGGTAAACGAATTTCAACCAATTGCGGTAAAATGTAATAACGGAATTGCTCTCGCCGCGATATAAAACAAAAGCGCCCGTAACAATTTTTTCCCATTTCGTGCTTTCAGGTGGATAGTTCAGTCTCAACTACAAGTCAATTCTTTTCATCTCCTTCTTAAAAAATAATCTGCGGTTGGTGCAAAGCAAATTTTGATAAACAAATAAAAAATTTATATGTTTAAGCAAATCTGAAATTTAATTGTATATAGTATTTAGTTTTAAAGCGCATGTCAGCGTACGATCTCTCATCGATATCGCTCGGTTTTCTTTCATGTTACGAAGAAAGCCGCGGAGCGAGAGGAAGCGGACGAAGGAGCCGGAAGGCTACGTGCGGCCAAGTTTCGGGCTTTCGCGGGCTTCCGCGCGGAAGCAGCCTCTGATCTATCGCTACTTTAAACCAAAGGGAAAGCCACGCGGCGGCGATCCCGCGGAACGCGGCGCCTTTAAACGAGGGGGAAATCGAACTTTTCCAATTGATTCGACTTAACTGGCTGGGAGGGAATCCAGCACGGTAGCAATCGCGGAGCGCCTTCGACTGACGCCGCATCCCGACGCGACCGCCTCTATTCTACACCACCTTCGACCTCTCTCTCTCTCCTTCTACTTCACTTGGACGAACCTGAAGGCGAAATATCGCGCAAACTTTATCGCGGCCGCTCGCCTCGTTCAGCTCGCTCGCACGCGCGCGAATGTTCGCCTTACCTATGGTCTGCACGCTACGTATATTCGTACGTCCGACTTTTTGACTTCTCAACTTTCCGCGGGAGATCGTTATCAACTTCGACCGTGCTCCGCGAATCGTTCGATTTTCAGAATCGCGAAACGGATAATTATAGCCGCGGGCGAACGCAGCGAATTCCTGTTGAACATCAAATAAAGAACAAAAAAATTATTTTGCAGTTATAATTCCATCCCCGTGTAGAGAAGCAGATATATTTTAACGATTTTAATTGTATATACGAGGAGAGTGGTTTTTTATCAGAATTTCGAATTGTATTGTTTGAGCGAGCAATTTATCCCAATTAACACGATAAATAAGATGCAATTTACTGCAAGAGATTTGTGAATTTTTAATTATAACATTGCAAGAAAGTATTGTATTATGCCTGGTCATTTACATGGTCGTTTTAATTTATTTTCTATTCTTTATATGCTTTTAATATATGTATGTGGTAATGAGCGTGCAACATTGTAATATATTTTGGAATAAAATTATCAGATAAATTGAGATAATTAAGATATTCAACTTATATAATAAATCAGAATATTTAGTTCTTTTTAATTAGTTTCTAGTATTGTATGTAGGTACATATAATTTGCATTTGAT
The DNA here is from genome assembly GCF_030848805.1 of Temnothorax longispinosus. Taxonomy (NCBI): domain Eukaryota; kingdom Metazoa; phylum Arthropoda; class Insecta; order Hymenoptera; family Formicidae; genus Temnothorax; species Temnothorax longispinosus. Next base: position 4,353,519 of record NC_092363.1, on the reverse strand, counting down.
GTAGATATGTATATATGTCACAGTAAAAGCGTGAAATCAGAGTAAATGTATACATTTACTAAATTTTATATTTTAAATTTATATTTTTTAATAAGCAATATATCATTATCACACCGATACAAATTGGGTTGGGTCAGATTAATTTTTTGGGAGAAACGAGATGCAGCCCTTTGTCTCACTACACTCATATTTATAAATTAGAGCTCTTGTGAGAGTATACATTTACTGAATTTCACTTTTACTGCAATTTTATGAATAAAAAAGATATTTTACAGAAATGTGTATATATATATTTTTTAAGGAATGTATACTTTATTAACACAAGTCACTATTTGTTTTTATCATTTTATGTATATGTATGTATTTTAAGGAGACATGCTGAAATTTTTAAAGCAATCACGCTTGAATACAGCTAGACTAGATATTACGTGATATCTACTGATATCTACTACTGTCCCATAGATCGTCATACTACTCGAAGTCGGAGGCAAGTGCACTTTACGCGCTTGATCCGCTTGTCAGGTGCGCGCCGGCTGCGTAAATCAATCCTAGCAATAATTTCCCGGAATTAATTGGCGAGTGATTGACACGGCGTTTCGAGAGCGCCCGTACTCCCAAGCAAAGCTTCGGAATTGAATGCGGAAGGATAATTGGTTTCGGCACGCCGACAGAAGTAGCCCATACGAAGCCGGTAATAGCGAATTTGCTATCATCGCGTACGCGAGATTAACCGTATATTTGAACTATAGATAAATGGATATCCTCTCTAAATCTCCAGACTGACGCATTGTTGAGGAATCCAATGAGGAACCACTACAAGAAACTACCATAAAGAAATTAAATTGGAAAAAATTGACGCATGCGTCGCTTTTACAAACATTGCTTAAAAATATTACAGATTATTCGTATTGCGCATCTCCGTGCGAAGAAATACGATATTCCATCGTATTCCACTTCTTAAGACATGTAAGTGAAACTGGCAATCCAAAATGGCGTGCCTTTATAGCTCGGTATATAATCAACGTGACAGAAAACTCGATTATATGCTTTAATGTGTCGTATAACGTCTTCGTTGACCGTAAAAGCTATGAAATATATAAGGCGCCAATATAGAAAGACGTTGATTTTTATCGACTTAACTTTATATAAAAAAATAAGTATATTACAATGAACTAAAAATTATTTATTTTTATGCAATTATAAATTAACTAATAACTAACTCATGTAATTCAAAGAATCGTATCTACCCCACTTTTTTCTTTTCTTACATAACAGTGGCATAATGTTAATAAAAAAGCGTGCTAAGTATATATTGTACTTTACAATATATGAACTTATTATTATAAATTTTTCTGTATAACATGCTTTTTGTATAACATGCTTTTATATTGTGACGTAAATTACTATGAACGGGTGTTTCTCTGACGAGGTGAATTTTAATCATGCGGACGTAACTTATAGCGCGCTTTTTGACTTATTTGAGCTTCGAAGTTAGTGAAAATCGATTGTCCGTCATACTTAATTATGCTTGAAAGCCGAGAGAATGATTTATGGGCGTGTGAGCCATTTGAGACTATGCAGGTCATATAAATGAGCAATCGATGAGCCAGTAACACTATCTAGGAACATTGATAGACGATCTCATCAAACGCATCACCCTCATTCTCGTTTAAATCATTTTTCTTTCGTTTTATCATCAATATTATATAAATTGTTGATATGCATACTAATAACTAAAAAACTTAATAAATGCAATGCTTATTTAAATTTTATTGATATTTCGAATAATAAATGTGAGAGAGGATAATAAACCAATTTAATAATATTAGAATAATTTTCTTTGCTAAATTAGCAACAAAAGATGCTCTAGCAATGTTGAATTCTCTATTGAATTCTCTTATGTGTATTTTTTTAGTTTTATTATTCTTTTTGTATTCTTTGCATAGAATAATCACAGCAAGATAATCTTGGATATCGTTTAAAAGCTAAGACTCTATCGCTTCAAATCAATGCAAGGTTATTATCTCGAACGATTAGTTTGCCAGATGTCATCGATTAATTATAAAAGTAAAATTGAGTTTCACCCGCAAATTAACTTCTGTTTTTAAAGTAAAAAAATGATCGCATGATTAAATTATAATATCTCGTTTCAGGAAATTAATGGTCTAAAACAAGTTGTATTAAAAAATGCAATACTTTTTCATTTATAACGATATTAAAATTTAATACTATTTTATATTCCTCTTTTTAGGAAATTAAACATTCAAATTTTTAATTTTATAGTATTCTTTTATGCGGTACAAATTAAATGCAGATAATTATAATGGATTAATCTAAATAATTGTGTAATTACTTTTCCTTATTGAATAAATTACTCAAAAATACTCGTATAACAGAAACGTAAAAAGTTGAAAGAATAACTTTTTCTTCAAAGAGATAATGTTATTACTTAGAAAGATTATTAATAAATGATATTCAGCAGAAATTTCAAGCACTTTAGAAAATTTGTAATATAACTGATGTATAAAATTGATTAACTAATATACGTGCAGCAATATAGTAATCATATATAAAGATATTTACGTCGTTTTTACTCGATAATGGAAATGTATATTAGAGAATCACAATATCTAAATATTCCTTAGAGATCGATTATTTCGTCTATCACTTTCTTTGTAGAATACCACATTGTAGTATAAGACATTTACATTCTTTTAATAAAAAAAAAAAAAAATTTTATGTGCTAATAAAGCTTTCATTATCTTCATATTTTTAATATTAAAGATTGATATACAATTCAAAAATTATATTCGTAAAATATATGTTAAAATTGAAATGTAATTTGTTAAATATTAAACATAAATAAACGTATTAAGTTATGTATAATGCCAATATGCTAGGAAAATTATTTTTAGTAATGATACATTAATAATTACTTTCCTGTAACCGACATACAATTAATTAATTCTGAGTTTGTTTTGGAGAAAATCCGAGTTATCGGAAGGCAATGACGGAAGTGTGTTTCGGTTCTTTTATCCAATTAATACAGCTCTGACGCAATGACAACTCTCGATCCTCGTTTTTTGTCTGGATCTTGTGGTCTCTCTCTTTCTCTCGATCTATCTATTACTTTTTGCTTCTGCCATAATCTATTCGATCGCGCTCAGTTGTAGATACCATCGTAACGATTCCGAGAACGAGTACGGTATTACATTGTCTCTCGTGCGCGGCGTAATGCCCACTAAATCGACGGGAACGACGAAATTCGTGAAATTTCGAGGCTTTTAAACGAACACCCACGGTTTATAGCCGTATTACATCCACTGCTGGAGCACGCGCCAGTTAACTGGAACGCCGGGCGGAGTCTTTCGCAAAATTCCTGATGTCTCTTGTAATGCGATAGCGCATGATGCATGACGCTGAGAATGTAATGCCACCGTGAAAGAAGAGATTTCGAGTGAGATCCTATTACTTCGACGGCGCTTAAATTGAAAGAGTGTTGTTCACGCGATACTAGTTTGAAAGAAACGAGTAGATTAACATCCACCTCTTCCGAAATATTACACATTAACGATAAAATAGCGAGTTCGACTATTCATTAATTCATCTCAATTTACAGCGAAACGCGCACGTTCTTGACACACACAATGACACTTGACATGATTCATGCCTTTTCAGCCTACGTTAGTTATAGATAGCTAATTTGTAAATCATTCTCCCGTACGTACAAACAACGTAGCGCGTACGCGAAATTGAAAACATCGTTTGGGGTAACGCGTTAATGTTCGTTGGAGCCTTTGACACGTTTAGCCATTTGCGTTTGACGAAGGATTCGGGCAAATTGCAATTTTCCGGTAGGGTCACCAGACGGTTAAAACTTGAAAAATATCAGCCAATTTTCAGTACACTGCGTGCCGACTTTTCGTACCTGATGAGCATTTTTCTATCCCATCGTTTACGAACCCATCCCTTCTCGTTTATCACACGTATCTCGTTTATCACTCTTGTCTAGGAGATACAGAGGAATTTTTCCGATTAGTGTCCAAGCCTTCGGCTGAGCGTAGCTAATCGCTCCAAATAACACTTATTGCAGAAAATATATAACGCAACGACATCCACCCAATGCGATAAATTAATAAAAAGTTATAGAATAGAAATGATAACATAAAAAAGTCGTCGCTTTCACGAAAGATCGCTTTGATGAAATTCCGAATTATGTGACCATTCCACTTCCACTTCGACGTTTATTTGATGCGATTATGGCGATTTCATGTTCCGCATATTCATCTTCGGATGCTACATTTAACTAACGTATAAAGTGCGCATCCCCGACGCGAAATTTGTACTGCAATGTATGCTCGCGTTGCGCTGGAAGCGACATGTAGACAGGTATGATCTACGCTATGGGCACGAAGCGAGCTGGAACTTCGCGAAATAGGTTAGCGGAATGGACGCGGAAATGGGCTTCGAATATTGAAACTCTTAATTTACATACCGTCCGCCCGGCTCTGCCATCAAATTATTAGGAAGTTTAAGGACACTCGCGGCGAATGCTAATTCGCGACTGCCGGGTCGAAGGGTATAAAGATTCCCGGCAGCTCCATCGAAGCGGTAATAGACTCCATAAGCAAGTCTCGGCAGGTGCTCCAAAGTTTTACCTTCCTCTTCTAAAGATAGAGGCGAAAGTTTCTCAAAACCGTAGCGCCCTCGAAGACGGTGAAATGCGGGCGGAAGACGCTACGGATGCATGGAACTGAAAGGAGTAACGAAGACATCCTTCTGTTCGCGACATGGTCACGGCTATGCAACTACATTATACCGTTAATATTTAGTCAGTGTCTTCTCTAATTTATAGCTCGATGTAAGAAACGAAATAATACAATAAGAAGATTAGAAAAGCTCGATAATCGATTACTTCAGCCATGTGATTGCTTTATTGGAGCTTTCAATGCGTTAATTCATTCATGTTGCTAAATCAAAAGCTTAAAGAAATATTGTTACAGACATTAAATTAATAAATCTGGATTTTCCCACGTGAATATAAAGTCTTTCTTGTGTTTTCATGCGGCCTTCGAAATTCTCTTTCTTCACAACTACTTAAATCTTCGGTACCTCAGAGAATTGAGGTAGTACAAGGCTAAGTACCGGAATAGTTCGGCTCCTTCCCAAAAATAGTACCGAGAAGAGAGAAAGAGAGAGAGAGAGAGAGAGAGAGAGAGAGAGAAGAGGAAAAAATGGTACGGGGGATTTTCATGCAAGAAAGTCCCGATCTCTACGAGCTTATCGCGTACGGCGTCTACGCAGAAATACGTTTCGAGTGGTATAATACAAAGATTACGCGAAGGACGTGACTTAACATAACTCAATGAAGCTCAGACCGAGTTAATTAAATCCAAGGGCGGTCGACGGAGAGTACAGGGAAGATAAAGGCTGGTGGATGGAATGACAGAAGAGACGGAGACGGTGTCGAGCGCGAAGAGAATTGCTATTATCGAGGCGTCGTTTTCTCACCCTGTCACTCTCCTTTTCCTCTCCTTCCCCCGTCTCTCCCCTCTCTCCTTCTCTCTCTTTATCTCAAGTTCTTCCTCATATTCTGTCGCGTTAGGCGAGAGTATACATGTCAAACCTTGTAGACACGGTGGAAAGTCGGCGGTGGTGTACGCGACGAAGCGCATGCAGGTGGATGCGCGCACAACAGTGTGCCCGTACCACCTCTACCTTGTTCGAAGCTTCGCGAGGTTGAGCGAAGTGCTCTCCACCGACCGTCACGTATATCAAAGCGGGTTAAGGACTTCCCGCGATCCCTTCACTTATACTTCCGCCGTTCGCGCGCGTACGCGCGCGCGCGCGCCTGCGGCCCACCAGCGAAATAATATTTCGCGTAATCTTCCACGCTCAAACGAAACTTGAGTGGATGCAAAATGCGCGTAAATGAGGTGCTCGCGAGGTCCTCTCGTTGAATGCACGCTTGCACTGATAGACCGGTGACGTTCTTGAATACGCCAGCCTAGCAGAAAATGTGTCCCAGAATTCTCTTTGCGATCCTCTTCTGGAGATGTGTTCATTATGACGCCGGATTATCTTAATAATGCGGAATTCATCGATCAACGTCACTCTTCTTGTACAAAATATTATAATTGTATAACCTGAGTTAAATTTTTATGTAATTTTTTTCACCGTTTGAAATACTCTCTCGAACAATACATTTTCAGAGTCAAGCATGTTTCTTCTGTGTGCATGAAATATGGTATTTTGCGAAAGGTATAAACGACAAACCTTATAAAAATTGTAGAATAACCGGCAGAGAAATGGCAGTCCGTGCAATTTTTTATTTAAGCTTACATTAGGTAAAATGCATATATTAGATGCGAACCGCAGCGCAAACGTTACGAGTTTCGCGAATTTGCATTCAGAAGTATTTCGCGTTCCGGATATTTATGGAAGTAGCATGACCGTATAACGAAGAAGTTCCGAGACAAAGGACAGGATGAGCCGGCCTGGGTCTGAGATGATAAAATATTATTGCATCACGCGGTTTTACGCAGAAACCGGAAAGTAATGTTGGTAATTCACGTCTTCCTCTCCAGCGTTCGTAACTGTTTGTTCCCGACGGATGTTTATATCCTGTCGCGCGGGGCTTAATACAATTTCCTACAGCCTTTAGGTACCGTCCACTTACCCCGAGAACGATCTTCTTTAAAAGGAATGTAGGTGACACGGAGCTTCGCCGTCGATATCCCCTGTCCACCCGCGGGATTCTCCCGCCCGTCGTGCGGCAATAAAACCTACAACCGGATATTCATTTCGCGGCTGGATAAGAAAAACGAGTGCCCGGAACAAAAGGAGAAATTGTTCAACTTTATTCCGCGCGGAAGTAAAGCGATATCTTCTACGTCGGACGCAAAGAATACCGCAACGAGGCTAATTCGGCATAGTTTACGGCAAGGTAAAAAGGGGCGAAACTTTACAAACCGGCCCGTAGTTTGCGATGCACCGAGTGATACTTCGTAATACGGGGACCGGAACGATCTGCTTTAACTTAAATTAATACGATAAACGTTAAGAGAGAAACTCGAGATATTTTTTCCGGGAAACAATAAAAAAGATATAAAGGAGAAATGTTCGATACTATTAGGCTTTTATCTTTCCTCAATGTAATCTCTCTGGTGCTTACTGGTTCCTAGAATAAATCATAACTATGGCAATAAATTATATCGCGCACTTTAATATAACTGGCACAGAATAAAAAATTTCCTATTCAATGTTTGCTTTCAATATCTACTCGTTATTTGAAGTTAAACTTCCGTGTTGCAACAGCGAGCGCCGTACGACATTCTCAATAATTAAGCCGCACTTTTGTAATCAGCGAGGCAGACAAGCTCCCTCTTTTTTTTCCGAGGATGCGCGAGACAAGCCCGTTGAGCTTTGGCGTCGGCGCTGCACGTCATCGCGATTACGGCTAATTATCGTCGGGTTAATAAGCCACGGCGACAATCGCGCCGCGCCGGGAGAACGTGCTCGCCGCGAGAGAGAATTTTACGCGAGGCTGTTGTTGCCACGAGTGGCTGCATCGTCGGGGACAATCGTCCGCACAGAAGCAGCCAGTTACACACCGCTAACTGGAATAGGTCAGAAGTTGAAGCAATTAGCCCAGTTTGTCGCTCGTACGGAAAACAATGCCGGAAAGTTGTTAACGATGTCACGCCGACCACTGCACATTCCCCACTTTAAACGTTGTTTCCGGCCAAATTTGTCTATCCCTGTCCCGCCGCGCCGCGCCGGCCTTTGCCACATTCACACGTCACTCTTGCTGCTCCTTCTATCTCACACTGTCGTCAGATCGGCTTTAATTATAAACAAATAGAACCATGTTGTTCATATATGCACCGTTTGCAGAGCAAACAGTGGAAATCTCGACGGAGTTTCCTCGCAATAATTATTCAGATTAATAAATATTCTATTACTTTGACGGATGAATGTTCCATCAAATGTCTTTGCGTAACGTCTCGTTGCACGGTATAAGAACGGAATTTCCATTGTAATTGAGTTAATTACGCGAAACATCGTATGCTCGCAACAATTAGCTCTCATCTTCCGCCTGCTAAGGGGCTTCGTTTTTCGCGCAACTCTGTCGAAGACGTTACGAGATGCCTTTACGACAGTCGTAATATTAGTCGAGTGCCGAAAGCCGATTCGGATGAAATAGCATCTGTAGTTGGTAAGCGGCGCGATATTTACCGTAGCTAACGGCACGGGGCACAACGTTTAATGTTTAATTAGGTCGGCGCACCGGCGTCGCTATGTGCCGCACAATTAAGGAAACATTAGGTAGCTAAGGACGTACTAACTGAGAGACTTGAAATCTGCCGAGGATTGTGTTATTAACCTGCGTCGTTTCTCTTAAATAGAATATCAAGATATTGTCCGCTTCATGCCGCTTACAAATTTCCCCGTAAATTGGAATATTACATGACATGTAATCTCGGATGCTTAATAATTGCTACGCGATGATATAATTATTCAAAAATATAAAATAAATAATAATGTTTTGCATATAATAATTTTAAAAAATTATATGTAGGTGTGTATTCTATTTATCACAGCCATCTATTTTTGCCGTGTTCAGTAAAAGAAAAAGAATGAAAAAAAAATGTTGATGACAGCAGATTATAGTTTAGCGGGATGTTAATTATGGAAAAAACCTCCCGAAACGTCTATTCACAGCGAGCTTCAATCGTGCGATAAAACCGTGCTCTATACATCGGTTTGTCGAAAGAAGTTTTAATTATGAGAAGCGTTGGAACGTCGAAAGTAGGGCAACGACAACGACCTATCGATTTTTACACGACATCGCGAATGCAGAACGCCCGAGTTCGAGAGGCGGAGAAAAAATGTCTCTCGGCGGTTAGCGACGAAGAAGTATAATGACTTTCGTGAGCACATGCGCCGCACCTGGAACTACTTGCTTTAAATCTGCGTGCGACGGTATCCCGTATTAACATTTTTTGTCCGAGAGAGTCCTTCTGCAAGAACAAAAAGTCCGGCCATTATGCTAATCGGTAAGGACACGTGTTTGTAATGGCCTATTTTTACTTAGCAGTGTTACAAGGACGATGCAAATGCTCCTTACCGTTCTACGGTGGTCCTGGAGAATTACGCATCTCAATTTAAACTGCCGATTAATTCGGCCCGCGTCTCGAGTTTTTTTATCAGGTAATTCACATATCGCAATTTTGTTTTTTGTACAAATAGTATGCTTTCTCGGCCAAAATTTTTGTGCGCAATACGAGAGAATGTGATTAAAATTGTCTAAAATTCCACACCATTTAAAAGATTTAAAAAAAAATAGAAAAATAATCGAAAATTTAGTTGCCAGATTAAATTAACTTCAATATTCATTAAATTTATATGAACTTAGCTGTCGGGTGTATCGTTCGTCGGAAGAGAACAGTTCTCCAGTAATTAAAACGCAAACTTTAAATCGATGTGACTATTTACCGAAATTACACCGTGCTAGAAGCTACGACGATCTTCCGCAGATGATAGTGATAATTACGGCGTTAACTTCTTTCGCAAAAAGGAAAAGGAGAGGGAGGAGATTGGGGGAGTTGGCGCGGGCAATTAAGCGAAAAGTCGTATAAATATCAGGGTAGATCCCGAGCATACGGCTTCGGAGAGGGTTTAGGCGCAGAGTTAAGTTTTCAACGGTCTCCCCCTCTCCCAAGGCTCGAGATGGGGACATCAGATATCGCGAAATGTACGGCGAGAGCTTATTTCCTTCTACGTATTACGTTCCAACCGAGAGTTTCGCGTCGGTACAATCGTGAGCTACAGCAAATCTCTTGCGATTCTGGACGCAGCAAAGGAACGAGAGTGTTTGTATAAAGCTGTATAGCATTAACAACAGCATGCAAAAAAAATGGAGTAAAACTCTCTAAAATAGCACGGTGTCAAAGAGTAAATTTATATACATAGCTATGCTTTTGCTTCATTTCTGTCTGTGCAATTTTATATGCATGATGTTGCCGCGTTTTAATTTTCTAAAGATTCGAAATGCGACATATTTTTGTAGTTGTTTTTATTTTTACGTTTTCCATTTTGAACGAAACGGTGCTGACATGAATGTTACAGTTAATTAGAGAAGATGCCACTTTGAATTTTGGTAGGTCTAATAGTAATATTTCTGTGTGAATTTGTATACTTTTCCAACTCGGTAAACTGCGCGATGATTAATTATCTGTCGGTTTTAAAACACAGCTCTTTGTTGGAACAGAAATGCTATATTATCCATTTAAACCGATAATTGATTTAACTTTTGATGTTAAGCATCCTTTTAAATCACTGTAAAGAATTTATTCAAAAAATATATATATTACCTCAACCCGAGTTCGAATCATGGGCCTTTCTACAACCTGTGACGAGCGCCTTTACCGATTTGACCATTGATTGTGAGACATGCACAGAAATATTATTAGGTCAAGATCCAGGCCGATTGAAAATGGCATCATCTCTATTTAATCTCTAATTAATTCTCCATTTTGATTAATTTTAGATGACGCAAAAAATACGATTTTACTTTTGCATCACACTTTTGCTTAAATTTTCACGCGACATCTGAAAATATCAATGGCAGAATTCGTTTCCTCGTTATAACAATTAAATTTAATACCCACATGGTGATTGCGGATGCATAACTCCGTTGAATTATGAGGCGATGCTGAAACTTTAAGAGATTAACCTGCTCATGCGCTTTAATGCATATTAAATGGGTCTAAAAGTAACTCCTATTTACGAAATTCGTTCCAAGAGCCGCAAGAGCTCAGCTCTTCTGCTCTCCTCCTTTATGCTCCGTGAAACTTCATAGCAGCCGGAATTTCTTTACAACGAATTACATCTACAACAATGCGTTAGTCGACGCGATGAATATATCTTTGTGCGGCGTGATTGCGGATTAAATAAAACGTCTTGGGGAAAATGTAAAATCTCATTATGCGCGAATTATTTCTACATCGCCAATGATACTTTATTGACTCGATACGAATTCTAAGCGATTGCTACATCGCACGCTGCGGCATAAATCGGAGAAGTGCGATGTAAGTGCAACAGTTTATCACCGATCCCTGTGACAGTTATAATGAGCACAGGTTTAAACTTTCAGGCCGCAGCATCAAATGACAAAATGTCGCTGCGACATTTCGCATTTTAGCATCAACAGTGGAGTGCACGGTCCATATATCACCTGGTACATACAGCACATATCGCCTGGTTGGCAGGTTTCTCATCCGCCTCATCCTAGGAACCGCCTCACCTGGCGAGAGACTGTTACTTAAGAACATCATGCGGAACCACCTAGCGAAGGGCCCCGTTGTCCAAGAAGCATTCTCGCCCATCCTCGCAATTCATGCATAAACTTCCATCTCCATAAAGGAGTTAGTGGTGTCATCCCGGTGGGTACTCATGTTTCATGAGGCTTACCCGCGATACTAAGCTGGCGGCGACCCACATAGTACGCGAGCCAGAACAACGCCTCGGCTAAATAACTCTGCCGAAGCAACCATCCCTTTCCTCCGGCTACCTCCGCCGTCCCTGCGGAAACTATCCCCGGCTTCGCAGTCACTCCCCCCCCCCCCCGCTGCCATACCCTGTTCGCCCGTTAACGGTCGCGTGGTTCCACGCAAATTCAGCCGCGAGTTACAGGGCATGCCAAATATTGTCAACCGTCTGACCCAGGACACTACTTTACTACTGGCCCGACTCGCGCGAACGCTCCGCTACTACTGGGTAAATTGAGATATTATGTATGACGCAATAATTGCCGTTACTCCTTATTACTGACCGGTCAGCTGATTCAGACGCTTCAATTTACGTATGGCTTTTTAATTAAATCAAATTAAAAAGTCATTTTCTCCGTTCGATTATTATTATTATTGTAAATTATATTATATCAAACAATATATCACAAATTTTCGACGCAACTATTTACCGCATTATCAAATATTTATATCGCAAGTACTAACTCATCAAAAGACTGCATTACTTATCTGTGCGTGATCCTCGGTTCCCACTGTTAGATTATAATTTCATACCTGGTACCAAGAGACCGAATAAGAAGATGACTAATAATAGCGCAATTACAAAGTTTTATTACATCGATTTTAGGGGAATAATTGCGATATCCTATTCTCTTCTGCTGTCGGTGCTTTACGTTGCAATTCGCGCGGTTGCAAGACAAACGAACAATTTTCTTGACCGATGATTTCTCCCGACCGCAAAATTCTGTTCTGCAAGGACCCGAAATGAACACGGAGAACAATCAAATCGCTTTTTGCTGCGCTGCAGCCAGACCAACGGTTGCTTTTTGCAAGACTAACCTTTTGGCACAGCGGGATTGGTTTTTCCAGTTGGTGGAGACGGCCGCCTAAGAGAAGAACTTACTGCGAGAGAGGTCGAGAGGAAAAATCGATGAGACTAGGAAAAAATAAAGACGCGTTTGCAATAGTTATCGCACATTTCGAGGAACAATGAGGTAAACCTAGATCGTATTACCGTCCGGTGAACAATCCGTTACATCTGCTTTTCCCCTCATATCGATATCAGTATACTCGAGGCATCGAGGCCCATTGCGCAATCCTTTACATCGTGGACTCGAAATACTTGGGCGGATTCTCGACGCGAGCTCGCATTTCGAAAGCTCCTGAGAAATTCTCGAGAGCGCGGACGAGGAGTGAACACCGGCGTGTATATAGTGAGCGCGGTATTCGAGTAACGCGCGCCTTGCAAATTCTTTCCGAGACCCTCTTTCTCTCTCTTCACTTACCTCCTCCGCCGTTCTACATCGCCCGTCTGGGGCCCACCCCGTCCACGTCGCGCATCACCCGTTTATTCGTTCGACGAAAGCGAGAAGCGACCTGCAATCCGACACCGCGGCGCTGTACGCTCGGCTTCTCTTTTGGCGCGACATCAGCGCGGCGGCGCCTTCCACGAGAGAGAGAAGCGTGGCTGAAATACCATCCTGCTACCTGCGCACTCCGCTGATATCTCTCGGCAAAGTGAACACGATACCCCGCTCGTACCTTGCGATCCTTACGTACTCTTTTCGTCGTTCTCCGCGGAGCGATATCGCGACGTTAACGGTGGTGAAAAGTCGGAACTGCAAGAACGTCATTTTTTGCCTGCGGCGATCGATCCTTCAAGGAAAAAAAAAGAAATGATCTCAAATGTGTTAATGTCACCGCGGCACGTGTTAATGTCACACTACTTTTTACTGGCGTATTTACACAATTTACTATAATTCTTTTAGTTTTCCCGCTTCCCAAGTGGCAAGTTTATATATCGAGAGATTGTTCAACGAGCGCTGGCGGAATTGGAGTTGACTTTTCGCCGGATACACAGCAGATTCAACAAAGAAAAGATAGAATTTTTCGCGTCAAAAATATCTCGTGTTCAAGATCATATCTTTTACAAGTGTATACGTGAAGTATTCGCGACCATGTGGCACAACGGAAAAATATTCCGAGAATGTTTCTTGCAAATATCTCCGTGATATTTTCAATGTAATATCTTTCAAATGCGCGTAAAGTAATATCGTCCTACGTAGCAATATTGCTTGGCATTATTCCGTGAACTATATATACGGAAAATAAACATTATAGTGTCAAAATTGTTCAGGTCGAGGTACACGGTGATTTGTAAAGGGATACATATCGCTCGAAACTGCGCGAGGATAAAATCTGCAACTTTGCATATTGCTGTGATCAAGACGCGAAATATTAAGATGAGCTTGTATTACACGGAGATTCGTTGGGTGAAGACAAAATAAACGAAAATTATTCCCCTAACAACTTGCGAGGATCAACGATATGGTCTTCCATGTTTATTAATAGCGCTTTCCTTGCCGAAACTCACCAGTAGGTAGATTTACTCAAGCAAATTGCCGGATTCGTAATATCGAGTTAACCCTCCGCTACCGCCCCCTTTTCACTCCCCCCCCCCCGTGAGAAGCGTGAAATGAGAACCGAACGTCCTTCTGCACAACCCCGCGAATTCGTGCTGACTCTCTCATGAATTTCGAAGCAACTCCTGAATGCCGGAGATAAAAATAATTCGAGCGCCGGAGATTACCTCAGCGGAAGGTGCCACTTTGTTTCGTCCTTGTTTCACCTTGATCTCACTCAAAAGAGCAACTTTTCAATTAAACTTTCGAGAGCACTCTCACAGGAATCGTTCGAATCTTCGACAATTCCACGAGCAAGTGCGCTAAGCCGTAGAATTGAAAGTCAAAAGTACTGTATTCATAATCATTGCATGAATCTCGTGAAAGAGTGTATGTGATATTCAGAATAAAGTTTTAATTAATAATATCTATCTAACATCGTTTTTGTAGAAATTTATTGATAAAATAACAAATAAGAGTTTTTTCATCTCACGGTTGTCCGTCGTCCGATGATTTTTAACATTATGAAACTGCTTTTTACCTTCTGAAGTCATGTCACATTTTGCCTTTTATTTTGTAAATTAATTAGCGTGGCCCAAGATGACGATTAATTTCATTTAATTTAAGAATTGTTAATTTAAAAAAAAAAGTTTTAAAATGGAAATATTGCTAGTTGAATCCTGATTGACGAGAAAATTTTATTTTAATCTAATTGACGTGTTAAGTATAGAAACGTATATAATTAAATCTCACTTTACATGATTTGTAATATTTAGTCAAAATTTATACTCGACTTCCATTTATAATGTTGTATGTCTAATGAGAAAAGATTAAAAATACATACATGTGTGTGGGTGTGTTAAAACATAAATACGCCGTATATAAAATTATAGATAGAATTCTACTGTGAAATCTGACATAAATTATATAGTTATAGATTTTCTAAACTCTAAAATGAGCTTATGTAGCAAATAATGTAATTATTATAGATGAATTATTTAATTCTTTCTTTTATTAATGATAACTTAATTGGCTTAATAATTGTTTAATTATCATTAGATATTAATTAAATTAAATATTTGCGTATATTTCTATTATTATAATTGTCAGTGTATATCATCTAAAATATAAAAAATGCCCGTAGCAGCTATCTACACGAATTTAGCAGTAAAATAGAAATTATATTTTTCCCGTTTACTTTCTAATAAATTCGAGCGAATATATTTTCTTTCGGTAGCGACATGTCGTAAACATTTGATACGACGAGTGAAAACAACGAAAACAAATATCATTCATCATTGTAGCTTAATATTAAAAACCTTCCTGCGTTTTATGTAATCCGTATTTGTGAAATATGCTGCGATTATTTTTTCATCGTGCTACAAAAAAAATATAGAAAATTTGTTTCTCTATACTTAAAGACAATATTCTAACAGATGGTTAACAGGTCAACAGATTATATATTCTAAAAATTTTAGAAACCTCTGCCATAATGTGTGGAAAAAAACAAATTTATGAATAACGCTACATTAATATCGATTATAAGTCCTGGACGTAGTAACGAAAAGTTGGTTTAACCACGTCGTAAAATACTTGATTAAACAGCAAGATGCGGACCTCGCCCATTACCTACACTTTCTTCGCCATTTAACTGACGCTAATTATCAACTATAAACAATTTTAATTTCCTGTGGGTGGTCTAAGAAGTTGATTAAGAGCGGAACGGCCTCATGTATATTAATTATTATTTTTATGCGGTCCGTAAACGCATCGCGCCGTTAAAAGTTCTTTTATTAATACGAATTGCTACTCGTAAAGTAGCGGCTACACCAACCAGTCCCTGTGCCTTACGAGTCCTTAATTAAACGTAAGTATCTAAGCTGTAGTTCAGTGTTAGTAAATGGACGAACTTAACATGTGTTATTCAGAGATTTGAATATTATGTTAGATATTGGAGAAACTTTTCATATCTCTCATATTTTGTTCAATAATAATTTTACTCTTATTAAGCGTATATTTTAAATCGGTTTTGATTAAATTGACAAAACAAATTGTATATATAGATATATACCCATTTCATGTTAAATAAAAACATTTCAAAAGGCAGTAGAATAAATTTTGTTATCTAAATCCTCTTCTATTCGTATTTTTATATATGATGATAGTCGGGTCAGGAAAGTCGGGACAGCTCTGAATTTATAAGATAAGATACGGAATCAGTTTATTTTATTACTATCAAAATATATGTGAGTGAAATCTCAAATCTTTTTTCAAATATGTTTTCTGCGTTCGGAGAAAAAGCAGCTAGCCGTTGCCGTCCGTAATACAAGCCAGCGCTATATGCAAATTTAATAGGAATCGTTCGAGTCCGAATGAAAGAACTTCACCGGTTTAAAAAGGGTATTACTCGCGGACCGCTCGTGGTGCCGAAGACCGGAAATGTAGTATATTCCTTTCGAGGAATAGGAAATTCCGATGATATCTCTGTTTGAAGTTGCTTTGGAAGAACTGGAAGCCAATTTCCACATCCCGCCCGTCTCGACGCACGTCCCTTTCGCCTCGCAGACGGATTTCATCTGCAGCCGTGGAGAGAGCGAGAGGGAAAGGAGGAGGGTCTTTCTCAAACGAGCCGCCAACGTTTACGCTTTTTCCCGCGGCCTCCGCTGGGGCAAGACCGCGGCTTCCGGTCTGGAATTTACCGGAAATAATACTGGCGCGCGCGCGCGCGCGCGCGCGAGGCGACTCGAGCCGAGCCGCCGCGAGTATATACGCGGCGCGATAAGGTCTCCCGGCGTCGCGACGCGGACGCCTCCTCCTCTCTCTCGCAACTTTTAAACTGCCAAAGCCAGCCCGAAGTTTCCGGGGCTTGCACGAGTTCTCTCCTTCGTCCTCGCGACCCGGCGCGGGCGCGTCGTGTCGCGACGCTTCAACCCGCGACGTTTACGTCGCTGCAGCCGCGGATAAAGCGTCGGAATTGCTCGGTGCGCATGGCGCTTTCGTCTGGAATTTTACATGGATTTCTACGTGGACGTAACAAGTTGGCACTGTGCGCTTCCTGACTAAAATACGCAGCCACAATTCCACGCTGTGGAATGCGTGGCGTTATAAATTGCGACTTATTGCGTGAGGTTTGTGTCAAATCTCAACGATTTTCTGATAAATTTCTAGGCAATTTCCACAAAGATTTAAATGGACACTATTTTTCTACAAGTTTGGAGAATATTTAGCAAGCTTAAAGTTAACACTCTGGAAGTTTTATGAACTAATCTCTCAAATATCTCTCAAATATCTATCAAATATCTCTTCGCGAATTATGTTAAATGTTAGTTTTCGACGTCGCGCTATTGAAACGTTGTCAGCGAAACTATAAGAAAAGGCAAGTCGCGAAATCTTCGCTTCTTGAATCGCGGCAAATATTATTTTGGCATGAAAGCGCGGGACGTCACGCAGTGCAAGCAAACGCCGCGCGTTTTGTGCCAGTCAAGAAGTTGGTATGCGTTTAGAAACTCTCAAATGTTGAGGGTATGTCGAGCACCGTTAAATATTATTTCATTGCGAGCGTGGAGATCATCCTCAGCGCGACGTCAAGAGATCTCGACGTCGCGGATGTCTGAATCCCCATGATCTCTGTGTTGAATGCGTGGGTGAATCTGTGTATTATATTTGTTTAAAGATAACTCTCGGTCGTGTCGAACGGAATGCCCGTAAGTGCGAGCGCAAAACAGGGCGGTACGGCACGGTAAGTGGAAGCTTCGGAGGCGTTAATGGCCGGAATTTCGAAAAGCTCGTTCTTAACTCTAGTCTACGAGGTGACGTGCGGAATACAAAATTGATCTTAACGAGAGATATTAGCGCGTTGTCCCTGTATGTAGAAGATGCATTATAATGGCGCATTCAACGCGCCGGTTACTCGTTCGTTTCCCTGACGAACTTTGTATGTATCCAGTCAAATAAAAGGAGAAAGAGTATTTCGTTTTAAGTATTAAAACGAAAAAAAAGAAGAAATGTAATCGAATTAAAAATGTAATCGAACGAGATGGTACAACGCGCCTATTCGACTGTTCAAACTATCGAGGCGTGAGCGGCCTGCAATGATCCCATTAAAATTCTACTTTCGACAGCTCTTACTTTCTTATTGACCACAACGTAGACTACGACGCCGCAGTGCTCGTCGCGCGTCAGAGAGTTCGTTTAACGACACTCTACCGCAAACTCTACCACGCCGGGCGTGCACTTTACGATCGCTCCACACTTTCCGCTCGTAATTCAAAACGGACACGGTGCTGTTCGTGATGAAGATTCCGCGAGTTCACGCACGCGCCGACATTTTCGATGCGCCACGATTTTCACCGCTCGCTCACCGACGACGCTTTAATTAATATTCCGCGTATAACGCGATAGCGCGCAGTTTCGGTGATTTCTGTGCGTTTATATAAACCGACCGTTTACAGCCCGGTCACGCTCTCAATTTCTATACGCGGCCGGCCGATTCCGTATCGGTGCTTTAAAAAATAACCCGGCACCCGTTGCGCGTGCGGAAAAAGACTTCGTTATTTTATTTTGAATGTAAGCTTAATAACCAGTTGTATGTGGCAGTGACAATAATATTCACATTTATGCTAACGCAGTTCCTTAACATAATTTTATCTTCTCCATCGTAGTTATATTATGGATTTAACAATGATTCGCGGAGGGATATGATAATCGGGCTCACATTTATGCTAATACAGCGCCGTAAATGGTACTTCCGAGCTCTCGCTAGAATTTATTTGTTGTCTCGAAGTAGGAATCGCGCGTTGTGTCGGGCCACTGGATTCTCATGTTTCCCCGCAATATCATCAGCAGCAGCGATGGGGTAGGATTGTCAAAGCGAGAGCCTCGCAATTCCATTCCCCTTTTAAACTCGGCGAGATATAATCTGTTGTAATTGAAAATTATGCCGCGCGGCTGAGCCTCTCAAGAAAGCCGCGGCTCACCCCGTTGCCGGCGGCCGTCTGCGATCAGTTTGTTCATAAAAGAAATCTAATAAATTCCACGCGATTCCGCCGCTGGTCGGCACGGCTATAAATAAGTGAGAGCCACGAAATTTTGCTCGTGGCTGGCAGCCGCGGGAATACGTTACGCGGTGTCTTTAGAAATTGATTGCGGCACTTCCGCGGAACATGAAACACAGTAGTTCGAAGGAGATTCCGTGTGATATATTGTACGGCCGCGCTAGAGGCAAATGAAATATGCATGCGATAATATATCTGCTAATAAAACGCGGCTTGCAAGCTGCTAGGAAAATCTCGCGCTGTAGAGGTATAATATTAAGGTAAGAGGCGAGGTTAATTAATTAATTACTCGTGCAAAATTAATTCCCGAATAATTACGACCGCAAATTTTTTCAGGTATAGCATGAGGCGATGAAAATATTTAGCATCGTTTAAATTATCGGCAGATGACGCACGATGCGGATAAATTTGTTGTTAATATAAATTTATTGTTAATGCTGTTTTATTATTACAATTTGTGTACATGTTATATATGTACAATTATTCAAAGGAGGAAGAGAGTACCGAACGCGCTTGTTTTGTTCTTAAATGTGCATTGAGATCGACGATACAACAATAATATAATCTTAGTAACGGGGTTGTATAGGCGCTACGACATGAAGCTTACGTTTCGCCTTAGAATGAACGGTGACGTGCGCCCCATTACAAGAATCAGAGCTTATCGCGAAGCGAGAAGCGTGGAACGGGAAGAGTTCCAATACCAATGGAGAAGCGGAAAACCGTCTTTACCCAGCCGACCGAAAAGACACAAATCTTGTATGTCGCGAGACCTAAGATCTGGTTCCCATTATTCTAGGATTTCGTGTATTACCCATAACGAATGACAAAGTCGTGAATGACAAAGGGGAAAGTTCTGCGTCTTGCGATGTCGCGATTTATCGTATACGAGTTCGATGCCTAGACTTTAAAATTTATCCCGTGTTAAACATGGAAATATCTTTTTCTTATTTAATTTGATGTTTCTATCGTAATTTTTTTATTCGTTGCGCGTCTTTCTGGGTGGAGAGTTCTAAAACACGTGTACCGACCATGCGTTCACACCAGAATCACCGAGTCCTGGCTCGATAATCCTAACAAGCCCACTCCGAGAACTTACGTAAAATCACGTTCTTGCGCACCCTCATCAGTCGTGCGCCAGCAGTACCATCCGTCAGCTCGGTATATATGGTCGAAGGTGCGTATACCGAACAAGTTCGCTGAATCTACCAAGGGCAATTTAGCAATTAAACTACCCGAGGAGAAGAACCAAAACTAACCAGACAGACCCCCGCCTCAGCCGCAACCGTCGCGATCACCGCCACGGATCACCATTGCCACCGTCACCCCGGTGTTAGCACCGGTAAAACCACCCCTCGTAGATTTGTGCTCATAGAGACTGTGATTCTTGTACGGATGAGGGACACCGAGATCGGTAAGAAGTTACATTATTGCCGCGTTTCGAACTTCACGGCCCATAGACCGCCTGAGGTCGCGGCAGTAACTTAGGACCAGCCGGTAGTAACGCGCGTGCACGAACCACGACGTCAGGGGAGAACAATGGATACGATGGAGGATACGGGGGTACCATGATAGAATTATTTCTGTGTTTGGCAATATTTTCCGGCTGGACTTATTCTGACTTATATGTTACGCGACGGAGAGAAAAAGAAGCAATTGTCTCCATTGTGATACCGAACATGATCGATGGAAAGGGAGCGGATATCCTGTGGCTTTAGATCTCAAGGAATCGCTTGCATTATCATTCATCTACAAGCTATATTATATTATTTGTAGGGTGGATAATTTTAGCGCAATATTCTTTGAACT
The DNA here is from genome assembly GCF_030848805.1 of Temnothorax longispinosus. Classification (NCBI taxonomy): domain Eukaryota; kingdom Metazoa; phylum Arthropoda; class Insecta; order Hymenoptera; family Formicidae; genus Temnothorax; species Temnothorax longispinosus. The sequence goes on along the minus strand of NC_092363.1, from coordinate 4,332,726 downwards.
CATAAATTATTTTAAAAATCTTTAATTCTCTTCCTGTTTCTCCAGCAGTAGAGAATGACGTGAGTGCGTCCAAGATGAGTTCGGGGTACTTCCAAAGTACACGCGAATGCAATAGTGTCTGCTTAATTATACATCCGGTGCGACCGTGGGTGTCATTACAATTGGAAGAGCAAAGTTGTACTATTAACTTGGAGCTACATACGTAACGGAGGGGAAGTTACGATCGTTGTAACCTATCATTCGAGTTTCAAGAAGAAATTTCCTCCGTTTCCTTGGTCGGTATCATCACTAAGATCCGACCTCTCGCTAAAGTTAGGCCGATAACGTATGCGCCGGATTTTCACGAGTCTGAAGTCAGCGACGATGGGCAAAAAGATCGGAAAGAGAAGAAGAGAAAGAGAGGGAACGGCGGGGAGGAGAATATCCCCGATGAAAACATAAAGTTCGAACATAACGGAGCGAAAAAGCAGATCTAAGCGATTCCGAAGTATGACGAATGTATACACCAACGGCTTTCGCACGTAAGAAAAGAGAGTAAGAAAGAGAAATAATTTCCCGAGCAACCGTTTTTCTCGAGACTTGTGCTGGAGTCAGTCACATTGATGCGCTCTCTTTTCACGAACTATTCATGCAATATAATCACCTAATATATACGGTAGCTAGTATCGAATCCCGTAAAAAAATGGCAGTTAGTCGTAAGTAAAATATTTCGCATAACTCGCGCCATCGAATTTTATAGAACGGTAATAGCCATGCACCGTGCGTAAATCATATTTTATACGGGATCATATTTCGAATTAATTAAAAATTAGTGTGCGGTACATGACGCGGCAGCTCCCGTTGTGCATTCCTAAAATTATTAATAAAATTTTTCACGAAGCGATAAAAAAAAAGGCGGTGATTCCAGAGCATTTTGCGTGTATGCGTCCAACTGTGCAAGATTCTTCGAAGTCGTCGTACGTGTATTTCGTAACCCTAAAATGCTCCATCTTGAAATATCTGTAGATTATGCGCAGACCAGTATGGACGGCGAGGGGGCCGCCACGGAATTAGCAACCGCACTTCGGACGATAGTTCATTATGCTAATTAAAGTTGGGCAAATATCCTACGAGCGTGGCCGGCCCGCGAATCCTACCGGTTTGATTTCCATCCCTTTTCACGTTTTTTTATTTTTGCTGGCTGGCTGCCGCATATCTTAAGCCGGCCCGTAACGGCAGCTCCCTTTTCACATTTTTTGTTCAACAGCCCTCGTGAGAGTACGTTACCATATCATACCGATTGGATCGTTGAACCCGAAAAAATGCGGCACAAAAATAAAATTGCTTCTCATACGATAATTTCATAAATCTACTGCAGTTATTGATTATATTCGAATAATTTAATCAATACCTCGCGCAATGGCAAGTATGGAGAAACATCGACTGTAAACGCGTTACAAAGTTTGAATCTCTCGTCTGTTCATCTTGTCGCCAATTACTCATCCATGCGAACCCATCTGCGCGCTGCGTATCGTGATTGCTTTCGATGTCTGACTTGCGAACTTGAAAATATATACACGGACAACGTTAAATGAACGTTTCGGACGTTCTGGCGGAAGTAATTTTGATGAGCGAATTTTGCGAAATATGATTTTGGCAGCGTTTCAATAACAAGGAGCCTCTCATGCAATATCCGTCGTGTCGTGTTTTTTTTTAATTAACGAACGATCGCGAACCGTTCGCGAACGATGATAATTTTCGGGAAGTAGGCCACGCGCGATCGAGCACATCGCATGCACTCGCGGGAATTCGCGAGTGCTCTTTTTATTAAAGCGCAGTAAAGTTCATTACGACTGCATTATGGTAATCGGGACCGTAATAAGCTGCGAAAGGTATCGATGCACTTGGAACAAAAATGGAACGCGCGCGCATACGCGAGAAATTGTTCGCGGCCCGCTGCGCGATCAATTGCACTGCAGCGATTGACCCCGTTTTTAATATAATTCAATTTTCTATACTCCATTATATCGCTATTTTATCCAAGTGAAATGAAAATTAATTCGATATCCTCGAATTATTTCGAGATTGCTTTATCAGAAAATATAGACGCGCCGATACGGCACGCACGTTTGCTTAATTTCAAACTATGATAAAATTTAACAAAATTTAGTTTATAAACTCCGCCGATTAAGTACAGTTAAATAACACACGAGTAGTGGTCGTTGAGTGGGTACACGGGTGAGGTAAAATTTTTATCGTAAGCAAACATACTGTAATCGCCGCAAATTACGAGACCGTTGGCACGGCCGATTACCATATCGCATTATTAAATTATACACGCGAGCCGATGTAAGAGTGAACACGATCGATACGATCCTTTTATCGCATCAATTTTAAAATCTGCTCTAACAACGCGGAATTACTGACACGCCATTCGTGTACGATCGTCACGAAGTGAACTGGCCTTAACGTCGGAAATTTCGTCGAAATGAAACGATTTAAACAACAACAAAAAATTCGAAAACCGTCTAAACGATATTTATGATAGTCGAGTTGCGATAAATGTCGGCTAGAATTTACGACGAATCGATCGTTCGTTCGTAGATCAAGCTTTCCGCACCTCGGCTGGAATTTCCCGCGGCAATTCGCACGTATTACTCGCGCAAACACGCGCGTGCACAATGGCCGTGTGCCACCTATAACGGTACATAAAGTGAGCTGGCACCCGTTATCGTGCCCGACCTCGTAGCCCTACACCGATCTCACCCCCTCGTCGTCGCCAGCACTACCGCCTCTCGCACCCTTATCGGCTCAACAAATTTAACTTGATTTCCTATACGGACTTTGCGGAGCTCCGGGGAAATACAGAGCCGTACTGCCTGTCTGCGTCTAAACTCGCTTTACGATAAGGGCTAAACCCAAGCTCTCGCGCACCTCCGCAACGGGCGACCTCCATTCATCGATGCTGGAATCCTCTTGACCCGAACAGACAACTTTTCGTTCGGCACGGAGCGCCGGGATATCCGCAAAAGTTTTTAAAGCAGCAGGGAATCGGCATCCCCCCTTCGTGGAACACAAAGCTGTGGATGGACCGCAAGAATTTCGTGGACACGGAAGACGCTTTGCACGCTTTCGTCCGTGAAAGAAGTGTATCGTCGGTGTGAAACGCATTATAATAGTCAAATTTTTTAAATAAATAAATAGATAACACTTGAATTTTAGACATGAAAAAAAGCAATGCACGATTTTCACCCTGAAGAGAAACAAAAAACAAATGTAAGTATCGTAAATCAACACTTTGGTACCGCACAGGTGGCTCGTTAACTCGTAAGAGCTCATAAATTCGCCACGCGAATGAACAAACAGCGCGGTAATAATTATCTTCGTGGCTCGTCCGCAGACAAATCTCTATGTGCCGCGTTACGTACGGATTTTTGTCCGAGATGAGCTCGGCGCACGAGTAAATTCAATCACGAACGGGCACGTCCTATCCCGGATTCCCGTTCCGCCCGTCCGTGCAACCTTTGCGCACACTGTAAAACTATACTCCATTACTGGTGTATTAAACATCGCGCAGTTGTTCCAGGGGATGACGGCTCTCCGGAGGCCCGGGATGCCGAGAGTTAGAAAGACAGAGGCAGCGGAAAGAGACGGAACCACACGCGCTGGCGTGTGATACACACAGTCTGGCGCATAGTCTGTATAATTCAGTCATATCCATGCTAATCCCACCGGCCGGCTTGCGTTATTCTCCATGATGGATGCACGGCCACCGGAGAATTGCCCTTTTCATTGAAATACAACTAAAATTAAACTCATTTGCCGCCCTCGTGGATTTACGGCGGGGGTGGCGATGGCGTCCCACCCCTAACAGACGCCTGACACTCTACGAACGCGAACACGTTTCGGGCGTACATGCGTGTGTGTACGCGCCGCGTAATTCCATGATTTTTGCTTGATGAGTTGTGAGAGAGTTCCATCGCGTTAAACAATACCGGTGAAAACTGGTCGACAAACGACGGTAATTTCGATGATGTTATTGCGTTAACATCGTCGCTACACGCCAGTCTTTTTCCGACGGCAAAATGGTGTAGCGGTACATTCACCGCGTATAAATAAAAGAATCTTCGTTTAAATTTCTCTCTCGTATTACACCGACGGAAAGGAAAAAAAAAGAGATAATGTATTCCTTCGCCATATGGAAGTCCCTACTGAAATAAATCTTGAATAGCGTCATTGATCGAAACGAGAGTTCCTTGCCACGTTCCGCCGAGAATGTAGTTGGACGGAAATCGTGGGCACTTCGTGCGCGCGAAGAACGGGAAATGGGATAGTCCACGACGAAAGAAGTAATTCCTGAAGACAGCGAGCTTACGTTCTCAAGCTTCTCAGTTCCCGACAATCTTCCCGGACTGCAGAGGTATTTCCCATCTCAGAAAAATGTTGCACAGTGCGCTCCTGACCTGCTCACGATGTGAGAATGTCGACTGCGAGCAGTTTCTTCTACACGTTGTAAGATTTTATACTTGCTGTCAAGAGAACAAGAGAGCTTAAGTCGATACAAATTTCATTTCGTTTATTATACGTTTCTTAAGGTATCTCCCCCATACTCTCTTGCGCAGAACCTCTTTACTCGATTTGGGTGTCAGTTTCTCTTTTCAAAGTTAATTTTATTACGTGCCGCTTTCTCAAGTTTTTCATTCTTAAACATTTTGCAAATTAGCAAAGATAAGCAAAAGGATTCTTATGCTTAAGCTGCAGAAGTAGTTATACTTTTAATTGTGAATCTATTTCGCTTTAAATTAACATGTGTAAATCAAATATGTATATATATATATAATAACATTATAGTATAAATCTATATAATATTGTAATATTAACTAATTAATATATGTATATGTGATATGCATGTATGTGGTAAATGTCATGTACGCAATTATATAAATGTACGGAAGGGTACGTGTATTGTATGTTGCGCGAAAATGATTTCGCAGGCTGTTGCAATTTGTCGCCTAATACGCGTATAATAGCGACAATACGCCGTGTATTGTCTAAATTGTTCCCGTGTGTAAACGAACGCGGCCTAAAATATATCGTGTCTCTAGATCATAATCGATATTATTATCGATATTAGCCGCAGTTGGGTCGGCAAATTGTCCATTAGGTTTATATGTATATATATAGACAATAGCTTATTGAATATGGGTTCCCCAAGAAATATAAAAGGTAAGCCAACCAGACAATCTCACCGGATAGAGATATTACGGCAGATGTAACGGGTATTTATTCGACAGATGTGTCGATATTTTCTCATGGAAAGTGCAAAGGGTCGGGGTGGAAACATGCCAGGCAATATCGGCGTAAGACGCTGTGTGTCGCCCGAGAGGTTTCACTTAGCCTCCGAAAAATGAGGACAAAGAGACATTCGAGCGATCGTATCGGGACGTTTCACGGATCGTTCCGCGCTCGATTAAATGCGATCGGTATCTACGCGCTAATAAACGACAAGGATGGCCTTAAAAGCGCGCTTCTAGCTCCGATGAAACCTCCGTCGCACATAACACTCCGCCACTTTGCCCTCGCACTTCGTTTTTCTCAATTTTTAGACACACTAGCGCAATTTATTTCCCGTACTTTTTCGAGTGACGTTATTACGCTCGAAGGTGCGCGTCTGTGTGTAATCGCGCGCCCCAATTGCAGTATTTCCGAGAAGTTTCGCACGAGAAAGAAGTCATAATGAAATTTCAATGTTCCGGCGCAGTCACTTTTACATAAGTTCCGGCCAAGTACCATCGGAGATACGAACACCGCCCGCGCCGCTAACTTGGGGAAACGTCGCTCGAGAGATCTTACCCCTTGTGGAAGCGAAATTGGAAAATCGGAGGCAGTCGATTGATTGAATGACTACTCGGTAACACTGTCAAAGGAACTTAATCTGCATTTCATTCGAGCTATATACCAGCAAATGTTTCGAGTTCGACGAGGCAAAGAGTAGGCGAACGGCACTCGCAAGTGGCCCAGTTTTCCCTTTCAGATATCGACGAACCGTGTTCGAGACCGGCTTAGTGGGATAGCGATTGTCGAGATATTTCAACCCCCTGTAGAGCCACAAACGAAAGAGCCGAGATAGACGGAAAGAAGGGAAAAGGGAGAGACGATGTACTCCTGATTTATTACGACAGAGATCAACCTTTTCAGTCTGCTTTGCGGTTCTTTCTCAATCGATATGCAGGATCCTTTGGTTAAACAACGAAAGTTCGTAAGAGTTCAAGTCTACCGCGCGCGGGCGGCCGCGATTTTAATCCTCCGACACATTGAAAGTTTTCCCATGCTAAGAACATCAACGAAGACCGAGCTGAACAAGCGAGTCGAAGTACCTAACAGAAACAAAGTGCCGCGATTTAATTCTCCCGATCGAGGGTCTTCGGTTCGGCGAGGCGTGGCGAGGGACATCGAAGCGGTAGCGGGAAAACGGAAAGAGAATTTTATTGGGAGGGTACCACCGCATGGAGGCATCCCGGCGAAGAATTCGTTAGGGTCCCCGCGATCTTTGTGGCGTGTGTGTGCGCGCACATATGTGTACGAGCCGACGCGCCCACAGGCAGATACGCGGACCCTCCTCTTTCGTGAAATAGCCACTCGGCCACGACGTTTTAAACGGCTTCCAAACGAAGTTTAGCTCCGAACGCACAGCACGTACACACGTGTGTGCGCGGGGGCGCTTACACAGCGCGAAGATCGGGCAACGCCTCTTTCGATTACCCCGAGGGCTACGAAACAAATCAAGCGGATGAACACGCGCGGATATTCAGGTGCATTTCCCACGGGTGGGATGCAGACGGTAGAGTACCTCCACAGCCGGAGAAGTATTCCTTTGTGCGTCGAGACTACCGGATCGCCTAGGACAAGAATCTATTGCACTCTCGACATGCACCGCAGTCCCGTGATTGAAAAAGTGTAATAGAGGAAGCGAAACTTTCTACTCGCGAAAGATAACAAGACTGCATCACTGATATATCGCGTAATAAACCGATATAGCAAATATCAAAGATTTAATTAAAAATTGATTACTTATTGCGATTACTTGTTACGATACTTGTTAAAGTCGTCGGAATTGATAACAATTTTAAACTATACTCCTCCATGAAGTTGAACAGCCACTTCGAATAAATGGTAGAAGTATATACATAAGGTTTTTATCTATATATGTTATGTAAAATATATTTGATAAAAATATATATGAAAATTCAGATTTTTTAGTTGTCGTTCTAATATACATTCGTATCGCAAACATAGATTACTAGTAAGAATAAAATCACTAATTCGTTTTATGATGAGCGAGTTATTCGGCATAATAAAACGGAGATTAAATTTAATTTCCTTTAATACTAATCCTTTTTGGCGAAATGGAAATCCGAGAAACGCGTCAAACCACTGAATTCCCTTGAATATTCAACTGCATTTACCTCAAAGTGAATGTAGATAGTAAGCTCTGGCGGAGAAATATTCCTTTGTTAGGATGATAGCCACGTATTCGGGCTGTTGAATTGATGGAATATGAGTGTGTTCCAGGAATATACATGCCTGCACATCAATTTTAATGAACGAATTATCTATCACGTCAAAACTGCTTATCTTGGAATATAAATTGCATTTATTTCATTTCGAAATATTTCTTTCGCAGCTAAATCTGGTATATTACTATAAGAAATTATTCGAGACGGTGATAAACCGGCGGTGATAAATATAAAAAATATAAAAATATACTCTCTTTCTCTCTCTCTCTCTCTCTCTCTCTCTCTCTCTCTCTCTCTGCATTGTAAACATGTAATTCTAGGTTTTCGCAATGTGGCGATACATTTTTCTTCCATCAACCGGAATAAAGTAAGAGATCTTATTTGACATTTTTATCTCGTCTTTTGTATTCTATGCGATGTACATAATGTATACAAGACTGTGTTACGTATTTATATGCGTACAGTATGCGAACCGCAATGAGAGTGCAAGCTGCTTTGCAAAAGATAGAAATATTCCTTTGTCAGACGACACGCTCTGTTACGCGCATCTGTAACACATCGCCGCGGGCCATGTTCCAAAAATGTATACATTTCAATTTCAGTCACGCAGAGATGCGCCTTACAGTTACATCGCGGTCCCATACGCTGGAAAATGTATTAAACTCCCATCTCATCGATATAAACAGTAGAAATATATTTTCTTTAACTTATCGTAGCAATATCCTTATATTTTTATAGTGTATTACAAGCTATTGCTGCACGTGTAATAACACTTTCATCCAATGTCTCGTTTCTTTCGTAACTCGCGTTACGCAAACATGCTGATTAAAAAAGTGAAAGAACAACAAGAAAAATGACATTTGCGGATACATCTATGCGATTAGCGGGCTTTAAAAAAATAAAATCTGGAAAAAACCCGTTCTCCGGTTCTTTTTAAATGGCTGCATAAGAGAAATTGTACATCGAAGTGATTCTTTCACGGGGAAAGATTCTTTGATATAGACAATGCTTAGGAGTTCGCGGCGATGCATCCGTAAAGTACAAGGCTTGCCTCAAAGTCTACGAAAGCAAAGTGTATCTGACGCCGCGGGCGTCCTGTCAAATATATACGTTTCAATTCCTACTATGAAACTGCATTTCACAACCGCAAGTCGCATGCACCTGACGCGTTATACGTCATTCTACACGTATGTAATGTATGCAAGGCACTCGAATATTAATGCCTGTAATGTGCCAGGATGATTGAATCGCAAGGTAAATCAAATTTGAGAGAGAGAGAGCTATGCTTTAAGGCAAAAATTTTTATCTGTGAAACTCGCGATATGAGCTTTCTTACAATATTGAAATAACGGACTGAATACCTTAATGGATTAATTGATACATCTCTCGTTGCAAAAAAGAGTATAAGTGATATTTACATTATCGAGTTTGCGAAATGTTGTAGTAAAAATGTTTATTTATCACCGCGTCGGTGCAGTGTGTGAGCTATCTGCGCCTTTTTTGTGTATTCATACGGTGACCTGATACATCACCGTGATATATCCCATTTCAATTAATCAAGGGACATATATCGCTGTCACGGGCATAACGTTTGAGCGCGTGACCGCGGTAAAAATTAAATGCGATTCGTACGGAAAAATATCCCGTTTCGCTTCCGTGATCGATGCCATTAATAACGAGCGAAATTGCGCAAAAATTGTGCGTATTTCCACCTTTCCCCCGGCCCCCTTCGGTTAATTTTCCCCCCAAAATCAATTAGTTGCGCACTCTTGTGCGAAAGATGCGAATCGATTCGATTCTTTCGTCGTGTCGGGCAACCACGAAAACTAACGTGAGAAGAGAGAAATACGGAGAATGCGCAGTTAACCGTCCTGAAACGATTAACTGCAATTTTCGTGATCCGCCGTAAAATACGGAAAATCTCGTGACTCCTTGCAATTACGGCGGCACAGGGAAAGGATTTAGCGGAAAATAGAGGAGCGCTCACCATTTAAAAGCGATATCCCTCAAAGAGTAGGTGCGGGTTTTTCGCGAGACATAAACCGCGCCGAGACGACGCAAGCTCGAATGAATTATCAGTTACTACTGGCTTCGGTGCGAGAGAAAGGGCGAGGGCGGAGAAAGGTTAAGCTGTCGCTTGACGTACGAGGCTAATGAAAGCTTAGCCCTGTAATGCAATCTGACGGAAAGCAAGCCGGGCCCGTCTGACGTGATAGGTCAGTCGAGGCCGGTCTGAGTTTGTGCGCGCCGGCAAGACAAGTGGATTACCCGTGGCTCTGGGGATGGCGGCCATATAACGGACGATCTTCGACTCTCCTTTTGATTTTGTTGCCCTTCTTCAGCGCCGAGTGCCGACCTATCGCGCCTGGATATTTCCCGCCGTCAATGTCCAGTTACTTTTAGTCTTTCTCTCCCCTCGATCCGGGAATGGCGCGCGACAGTTATTGCCGTGGACGATTTGTCTCGTTCGTGTCTCGAGACGGGGCTCTCCCAGCCCTCTCGCAGAGAATCGAGATCACGACGTTGACGGAGAACAATGACCGATTCGTCCGATCGCGGTCGACATGACCGCGGAGTGAAATATTATATCTTCTACCCCCAAGTAGCTATAGGTATTTAAAATATCGCACGAAACTAAATTAATTATCGGCTATATCGTCGCTATGATGCTGTGATATTCGGTAAATAAGATTGGATTGAGTCGCGGATCGCGGAAATATTACAGTAAAAAACTCATTTTTAAACCACCGCGCCGCGCCGGTCTAGATCGCACGAGCGAACCCGAAGTTGTATGTCACATGCGAGAATTTCGAGACCGCCCTCGTATTTCACGCGACGCGAAAGCGCGTGGTTTCCATCTCTTTCCCTTTTCTACTCTCCTCGCTTTCTCGTTCTCCGCGGAGACACGCACCGCAATTCTTCCATGGCGGCGCAGTTTTTTTTCCCTCGGCAATACAGCTTTCCGGCTGCGTGATATCGACTCCCGTTACTTAATTCCATTCGGCACGACACTTCGCTGTTTCCTAGAAGCGTTTAGACATCGCGATCGATTGGACGAGTGCGGTAGTCGGTGCCGCCATTGTTCAAAAGTCGCGTTTCTCTCGGCAGCAGCGATGCGATATGCGTCTGTATGCCCTCGTATGCACGGCGGACGCGACGGCGACTTCCCTTTTCCCGACGGGAAAAATACAGCCGCGCACGACACGAGCTTAGATCGCTATCCAGTTTGGCGAATTAGATCCTTCATTGGAATTGACATGTTCGCAGAGGCTTGGTCGTTTACTTTAGCAGACTACCAAGCTAGAAAACTCATTTTGATGTGCTTGATATTATCATATACTTAGTTTATTACTCCGAGCGTTACAGTATATCCTTGGCACACATTTAAAACTCAATAAATTTCAATTGTAAAAAATATTCTTGCAAATTCTACGTTTTACAGGTAAAGATAAAAAGATGGTATGCGGGACGAAAGTGATTTCTCAAACACGCACGTGCAGAACGATTGCTCACGCCAATCCATCTGATAGATATTAAACATAAAATAGCTCGTTTGCAAGTAAAATCATATTCGCGGTCGGCAGTTTCGTCTTGGGAGCACTGACAACGATTGGTTTGATGTCGGACAGGGTGAATAGGCAATAATTGGTTTTATCTGACTGTGCCGACCCGGGTGGGCATAATGAAAATGATAGGTCGGCACGCGAGCGAGCGAGTGAGCCGGCAAGCGAGCGTTACACTCGCACAGCAGCAGCCAGCAGCAGTAACAGCTTTTAGCAACCACTCGGTCTGCACGATATTACTATTTGCACAAAATTACGCCGGCGCGCAAGATTGCCGCACTTATGAGCACTCGATCAACCGACGCGACCAACGTCGCTCGAAACAATCGCGTGCATTCGTCTCGCGGGCGCCCCTCGTAGTTTCTCTCTCTTTCTCTCTTCTCTTTTTTTTTAATGAGGCGATACCAGGCGATACGTGACTGGTACCGCGATAACAATCGACCGTGGCAGAGGAAAACTCGAGCACGGCCATAGCCTTCGAACGATGTTCGAGCTGATATAAGGGATAGTTCAAATCTATAGCTTGTATCTTACGCTTTGGTAGCAAACTTTTCTTTTTCAAATAATACCACGATTTTGTTGACAGATTTTTTTGTTATATTACATGACGTACATAAGACTTTGATAGTTTCCGTTTTTGATTAACAGAGCGATTTCATTTGTTTACCACGCGAATTTACGAATTACGCTCCGCTGTTAACAACTGCTTTACAAACTGCATTATTGCGAACAAGCGCTACTAAGCTCGGATTAATATTGTTCATGAAACCGAATTGCGGTTGGTATCTATGAATGTTTACGTTAAGAGTTATTTAAAATATGCGCTGTGTAACACACGAGATAACGCGTATCGTAGGGCGGATCTCGCATCTGTGCTGATTAATGTGGCACATGTAAAGTTTCGACAACGCTCGAATCTGCATATCCACGTTACGTCGTAACTTTCTAGGGGAAGGATTAAATATGGTCACGCGTCGCTGCGCACAGTCGAATGCACACATTTCGAACTGTTGCATACTAATTTGCATACTATCAAACTCTCGACGGGGACCAAATTGAATGATCCGTCAACTGCGGAACTTATGGCTGAGGGACGCGCCGCCGACTCGCGTTAAGCTCCGAAATCTCTTTGCCGCATTTAATTACCGACGCAATCTGTCGAAATCGACAAAATCCCCTATTTTCTCGACATTATACTAATTATCCGAGACCATAAACGCGATTTTTTTCCCCCGCGAGAAAGCTAATGGCGTTTCGAGCTGGAAGGAGACTCGGGTTGTCGGATGGTCGGCTGACGGGGAAATTTGATAGATGACGAAGCCTTCGTCTGTCCGGCGGCGGAACGAAGAAGTAGGTCTCATTCGCTTCACTGCCCGTTCCGTGAACCATCCATCATAGCGTAAGAAAGTGGCGAGTTGCCTTCCGTGTATGAATATTTACGAGTGCAAAACAAAGGCTGCAAAGGAGTACAAGGATCGCGGTAGGGCGAAAATCCGTCTAACAGCCTTAATCCTTTCACGGACAAATCTTCACTTTGCGAATTTAACTGCGTTACTTTGCCGCTTATTTCTATGCTTATTTTTCCTCAAATAATAATTCAAGACACAACTCATCTCTCTGTTCATTTGAAAGTTATAAAATTAATAATAAAGTTTTCGATGATTACGTAATCAAAAACGATTATGGATTTATGGGTGCAGTTTGATTCATTGAACTCCGCTGGGCCGTATAATGAAACACGGTTGCATAAACTCAACTGTAACGAAAATTGATTAATTAAGTATCTTGCTAAATTCAGCCGGTAATTCCAGGTTAATGCATACCATAATGCTAAGGCCATTGTTCGTACGTACACCGTCGCCCCCGAACGATACGCCGCATTATACCGGGTAATGACGAGAGAAATATGGTTATTTTCGGTCCAATGGGTGAGCGTGCTTCCATAGTTTATTGCGTTTTCTATCTGAAGTATGCCATCTTTATTACGTTATCGCGCGCTGCGTGCCGAGCGCCAGTTTATGTCGACAGATCCGGCCTCCGATATACGTTATAAGAGCAATAATTAGCAGTTTCTTTTTCAATTTTAATACCGCGCTAATCAGCCATGTACAAGGTCCAGGCATGGATAAGATACTATTAAAGAGACCATGAGTTTGCATAATTTGAAAATTTCATTGTGTACCGATGCTTTTTTTAACAAATTCCATCGCGAGAGCAAAAAGTGACATGGAAAAATACAGCTGCACGAAGAACAAAAGACATCCAATTTTTTCAGTAAAGCACTTGATCGACACGAAAACTTTATAGCCGTAGCTGTGTGGCTTCAACACTATCTCGTCGATTGTTCCGCCGCAGTTCTTCTCTTGGGATTTTCACGATAGAATCCATTTACTAACGTCATTAATATTGTTTATGTTCTTCGATCGTATCACGATTCCGTCAGGTAGATAGATAACGAAGATAACGCAAATGTTAATATCGAACGATAACGGTATATTCGTTACGACACTGAATGTTAAAATTTATTCGCGGGATTGCTTGAGCCAATTCATTCAACTATTTAACACGTCTGCACAAAAATCGAATCGTAAACATCACTCATGGCGATAAATGCACATAATTTTCTCCGGAGCCGATCAATCAATCAGTCGCAAGTCGTGAATGGCGAGGGTGGGAAAAAATATCGTTGAAATAAATCTATAAATCTATATACGTTTCGCTCTCTTCTCTTATCGAGTGAAACGACTGCGCCTTGAATCGCGTCGGCGTGGAAAGCCGGAGTGATGGATGGCGGTTAGTTATAACGACGTTTTTATTAATTAGAGCGCATATCTAACGTGCAATATTATATATAAAATGAAGAGCGGATGTTGCAGGCGTATATACCCTGCACTTTCGCGCCCCGGCGGGCATTAATATTCAGAGCGGCTCTAACAGTTATTTTGTGCCCCGTTTTTATGTTCCACGGGAATCGGACGGGGAATATTCAATATATTATTGCCAGGCGTCGCGCCGCTACCGGGGTGCCTGCCGGCCTGTCTCAATATTTTATTGAAATATATATCGCAATATACCACGGCGAACGGCGGTCGCGACAGGGCCGTCGTGGCGCGGCGCGCCGCGCCGATTCGCGGATGTATTTTGGACGGAGGTGTTTAAATTCTCATTGAGGCTCATAATGTCACCGCCGTTAAATCGTCGCGACAGGAACTACGACAGGAAGGCGCGCTAGCGTGGTGTATATTATTTCTCTTTGTCCCGCGATACGCTCAAATTTACACGGCTGTTATAACACGGTATATACAACGTGTACATAAGGTATTTCTACATCTCTGTTTGGCAAATACTTTCGCATTCAGCAGAAACAAATGTAACAACCAATCGATTTTTGTCTTAATATTCGATATTACTATTAAAACAAAATTATACCGCAATCATAAATCATTAAAAATAAAAGATATGTGAAAAAATTATTAAAAAAGAGATTATTATAATGTAATTATGCAATCGTTTCTCAACATTTTTGCACAAAGTTTGTTCAGGAAAAAGCGAAACTTTGCCTACGTCGTATTTTCCAGGGAACCAGCCGGCCCTGCACGCACATGGCTTTAACACACGCACGCAGTTCGGAAAATGCCGAAATAGCAGTGCGCTAAAAAACGCTGACACTGACAGCTAAGAGCACGCAGCGAACGTATCTCACGTTCCTTCCGCGACTCGTTTCTTCCCGTTGCGTTCCTAGCGCTAACTCCTTGCAATCAATATATCCTTTTTTTTTTGGTATTTTTATATCTTGCTGTGTCCTATCCCTAACAAGTTTCGTCAGCCACCTCGAGAACTCAAGGTGGTCGGACGCATGATATTTTCGTGCAGAATACGAGGGATGAAAATTGGATGCGCCAAGATTCAAAAGACGAGGCGCGATACAAATACGTATACTTCATCCCGTATAGACAGCGTGACAAATTTTCCTTGTGCATCCAGTTTATGCGTGTAATTTAGAAAGCACCGTCGCTGTTTGCACGGTACAATTAATATTTCCGCGTCCAGAGTTGCGGTTACCAGGCAACGTGATGCGTCGCATCGCCGGGCGTTGTATATATACCGGTCGTAGTCGCATTTGCGACAAATGCATATAATTCGTCGCTCGTTAGTGTAACGAACTTCTCGTTGAATGGTTCGACAAATTCGAGCATTATGTTCGCGGGCGATTGTGCCGCGACGGCAATCAATATCTCGCGCGGAAATGCTTTAGGAGGGACAACGTCAGGGATCGAAGCGGAGAACGTCGAAACGGTGAAGATTCAAAGGTCCTCGTGGAGGCAACGTAAGATGGAAACAATGAGCAGAAAGTCATGTCGACGGTAGTAAGAAGCTACTGTACGAAACGGTGAAACTATCCATATGAAGCTTCAATGTTTCGAACGGAAGCTAATAACGCTACGATCGAATTGCATTGTTTCCGATGCGCTGCGAGTTCCCGTGAGATCTCTTCGGCAGTTGTATTGTCTCATTCCAAAAATGATCACGAAGAGCACACACCGTGGCATTACAAATACACGTTCGGTAATGCGCTTAACAGTACTCATAAAAAATGCAGACGCAAGAGTGCTTTAATGTGTCACGCGACTGCGACGTGACAAAATCTGATCTCTTTTAATATCATTCCAAAGCGAATTAAATTATTAGCAGGGGCCAGGATAATAACTTAACCTAATTTTAATTTCACGCCATCTGCAAGTTTCATGTTTTCCAGGATACATAGAGCGTTCGCTTTCGTCCTGCGACAAGAGTTTCATGTCACTCGTGCGGGATATATACTGACCGCCCGTAAAAAAAGAGAGAAAAAAAAGAAAAATGACTGTTCCAGAGGCCCGTAAAATCGACCGTAAAATATTTAACGACAACGAGACCCTATGTTTCGTTACCACTATACTGTGCCGTAAAATCGTATAAATGTTCAAGATAACATCGATAACGTATCGGAAATCAAAACGTTCGTTTAGCCGAGATCGCGGGGCGGGCGAGCTGCGTGTTACCATTGTAACACGCTGCGTTACTCGTAAAAAGAAACAAATCACTCTAAAAATACATAAATATTCATAGGACTTATATCCAGCTGTATCATCAGTGTCATTTTGCTATTAAAAGGTCTCGTTTTAAAAATTCCACATCGCGACCACTGTGACTTCGTCATAAACGAGTTACTGGCTTCGGTCGCGATATGATTGCCTTATCGGGATTTGAATGTGTCACCGCGTAATGTTCATTTGCGCGGTCAACGTCACATCACCTGTCTCATTTGGCGTGACCCTCTCTCGCTAAAGACAGAAAGATTTTCATATATAATATCCGTGCGAGGGGGCCGCGAGCCGAGTTCGTTCCGGAATGAAAAGGGGAGTGGGTTTCGATGCCGTTGCGCGCTCGCCGGGGTGTACCTGTCTCTGCGCGATGGATGATTGCCGCCGCGCGTCATTATTCATTCATTAAATGAAAAAGCAATGGCACTTGCCGGCTCGTGGATATTTCAGACGCTTCGCGCTAAAGTTAGCCAGAGCAGCGAGGGTCGTTTCCCCTGGGACGAGAGGTAACACCGAGCGGGTTGCGTGAATCCCCATCACGAAAATTCCATGGGTTTCCCATAAAACTAAAGCGTCCTTGCGTGTAATGGACTCGACATTTTGGAATGTTACGAGCAACGGGGAATTGGTATGATCTCTACCGAATTTGGCTGCATGAATAAAAACCAACAATATCAGAGAAAAGAAGGAACGTATTTAAGTAATAATAGAATAGAATAGTAAATTCGTTTCCCATATAGGGTTTTACAGTCGGCCCAATACTGGGCCAGTATTAATTATACGGGCCCAGTATTGGGCCGACTGTAAAACCCTATATGGGTTGCTGGCAAGCCTTACGCGGTGGGGTGTTTAATTAATTAATTGTGAATAATAGATTTATTTATTTATTTTAGTAATTATAATATGTGTGTGTGTGTGGTATTATTAACGTTTTTCTTTATATAATACTGCTTACGGTAAAATCATCTTTATATAATAAAGCAAAAACCTTGTTTTGAAAAGCGGATATATGCAATTGTATGTGTTGCATAATGATGCATATTTTATGCACAATTGTGGTAAAGGTGGAAAGATATATTGTATGCCCGCGATAACTGTCCACACAGAGATAACTTTTTAATTTGTTGTCGATCAAACCACGTTTCATTAACGATATTTAAAAAGCCGATGATTGTTCGGAGCGACGTTCCCGTTTTCATCGTCGATATTAAATGATATCGCTTTGTCGTGTGTGATTCGTGTCACCAGCTTTTCCATCGCGGCGCACATAAATTGCATTTCAATAACAACACAGAATTAACTCTATCTCGTCTCCACATTTATCACTGCGCACCGCTGATAGAAGCCATCGATCCGCTCAAATCGCGGATAACGAACGCATCATCACAATCAATGTCATTGTCGTGAGTTTTATGCACTCCTAACTCTTAATAACACACAATATCTGTTTCGCCAGTCGACGATCCTATTACCGATGCGCGCAAATGACAACACATGGAGGCGACCTCGATATCGCGTACCGTGAATGTGTAATGAATTCGTCGTGTTCAAAGACGTGGAAGTTAATCAGACTTTTGGTCGCGAACGAGCAATTTGCCGGATTACAGTTCGCCAAAAGAACTATAATTGTTTATCGAGATTTTCACGGAAAACGTAGAGATAATGCGCCAGAAACGCACCAAACACAAATCGCGCGGAGAAGAGTAATTATGCATATTTTGCACAAATGGGAAGTTAATTTAGCACTCTTTTCGGCATGCATGGTCCTCAATAATATTAACATGCGGGTAATGCAACATTTTTGATTGTATCGCCATCAATGCATATAATATTCGCGCTCGTGCTGTACTTCAGATTGAAATTTGTGTTAAATAAAGCATTTAGAAATTTTGGTCCACGTCCAAATGCGCACTTTCTATGATGGAGATTATTTTTGGCAGAATTAATCGTGATCAATCGTTCGTTTGCCAGACTGCAATTTGCTGTAATAGGGTTACAAATACGGGCGAAATAGCATTGCAGCATAAATTATATAACACTTTGATTTTAATTTTTCCATGTTTACAATACAACTACACGCGTAATTTAAATTTAAAACAATTATGACCTAATGGCCACCAATACCCATTGTAGCGTACAATTTTCCATTATTATTAATAAGATTGATGTTGCATGCGTTCGTATACCACACAATGCTTTATATTTTGCGGACCCTTTCATCCACGGAAATCGCGCGCAAATCATTAAATACTCGTATACAAATCTTTTAAATTTGCAACTTTTATTTCCTTACTTTTTCAACAATTTTTTAACTCTCTCTCTCTCTCTCTCTCTCTCCCTCTCTCTCTCTCTCTCTCTCTCTCTCTCACGGATGACCGAGGTTCGATTTGTATCACGTCCGTGAATAGTTTCCTAGCCGCGAACCTGCGTCATAACGCTCACGATGCGCTTAAGCGCGCAAACCGTCGCCGTCCTGCGGCGGTAATTCAAACTTGCACGAGACATTAGGTTGTACCGGAGTAATAAAATCTCCATTTCCCGCAGGACGCAGTCAAGTCGGGCGGTATGCATATTTAATGCCGAGACGGCACGTCGAAGGAACGAAAGGCTCTCGCCCGGCTACGGCGCGCCTCGTCCCGCCTCGTCTTGCCGTGTCTTTCTAAGCTCCCTCTCTATCCCCCGGCCTGACTCTCAACCCTCCTCTCTATCTCGCACTCTCGGCATTCGCCAGCCATCCCGCTTCTTCTTGGATTAATGCCACGTTCACAGTACTCGACGTTGCAAGCCCCCACGACGACGGTAATTCCCCGTGTAACTAGGCGATTATGAAGTAAAGCGACTTTCAACCGGCGAAACCGTCCGCCTCTCTTTTTCCCTTTACTTCTCTCTTTTCATGCTGTCTGTCTATCTCCCAATTGTCCGATTGCGTATGCTTCGATCCACATTATTTCAGCGAAAAAACGTAGAAGATGGTTCGGTATTCACATCGAAACCGAGTTAAAGCGAATATCAGCTAAATCTCGAATCTCAATTTTAATGAACATGTTACGAATGAAAACGTAATGCGACAGGTTCTAAATAGAACGTTAACGTATATTTGTAGGAGCGAGTTTAATGTTACCTCTCTAATATAAGATGGATGACTCCGTGGCTTCATTAAAAGCCATCGGTAATCTATCACGAGACATTTGAACTTTAAGAGACCGCAGGATAACACGAGCGCTACCTAAAATAGAGATCGCAATGTGGAGAGCTTCTCTTGCGAAAACTGGGCCATTGGTACATTGTACCCGTCTCTACCTCTGGCCTTCCATCGCTGCATCGAGCTGGCATTCTCGAACGAGAGTAACCGATTTTACCGGCGTGTAAATCTCAATCCGTAGCGCGACGGCCGCAAGTCCGTTACATATGTAACAGAAACTCGCCCGCGGATGTACATTTCACTTATGGCTCGACGTAAAACTTGGCATACCTCCATCCCTTTTTTTACTACCCCTGACTCTCGGATCTACGTTAGCGATCGCGCAGCGGTATCGGGTGGTGCATGGACAAATATCCTACAAACGTAATGCTGACGGAAGAGGGAAATGTTGCTCGTAATTCGCATTTGGCCGGAAACCTGTGCTCGTATTTACAGCGCAAACACATTGTTGTGCGTTTTAAGTCTTACAAAACTAATTAGCGATAGCCGCGTGATGTTCCAACACGTTCAATTACGCGCAATAACGCACATTCGTCCTAGAGGATATCTTCTCTCTTTACGCGCAGCACGAAACTTTATGACATCTATATGGATATTGCATGTGTTACGAACAAAGTAGCAAGTTTAATTATAGCGCTTTGTTTCAAATCTAGATATCTCCTTCATAAACATAACAGTACAGCTGTGTAGAAATTCGTATAGAAATAAATGTTCTTATTGTCTAACGTTTTATTAGCAAATGTTGCTTTTCAAACAATTTAAATGGATTCGTCTATTTAATCTTTCCAAATTCAATTCTCCTCCGTCATAAGGCATCTTTTCGTTTAGCCACAGTTCTCATTCGTTCGGTGCCTCGGTCGTAAAAAAATCAATGAGTCTTTATGAGATCTCATCGATTTTGAGCCGCGTGATTCAGTCGTAAAACGACTTTTATATACGCAATGCTGCACTGCGAGAGGGGGGGAGGGGGGTATTGCAAGTCGCTTCTCGAGGAAATCGAAGACAAGAGGCGTACCGGCTCAGCGTGGTTCTACCCTCACGCGAGACGCCACCCTCTTTCGCCGCACTAAAGTGCCTGTGTGTGCTCAAGCATATTGCCGGCGTGCATAAAGTATGTTTAGGTAAGTATACAGACGCACGCACGCGACAACGGTGCGAGAATATAATGCGATCGACGCGAGAACGGCGTCGAGTCGCGGAACAAGAGAACATAGACAAAATATTATTGCTCGATGGGGGTTGGACGGGGGTTGAAGAGCGGCGCTGTTGCTATTTTTCGAGTACCCTCTAACTGTTGTCGAACCACTCGTGATAGCGACGTTCGTAACTACCTGACACGAATCGAAAAGCACGGTATCTGCCTGCGCTAACTTTTTTTTGCGGTCGCTCGTGAGTACTCGAATAGTCTTCCGTGTTACTTTCTGAGGGTAAACGTGGGGGCGAGGAAATCGATTTTGCGGTGGATTTAAGCGATTGAAAGTCGCGGTTGGCTTCGATTATAACGTCTTCGTGATTTGAAAGCCTTGCAGATGTTTGATGAAAAATTATTTTCATATATTCGGTAAAATAAGTTTTTTTTTTATAAAAAGAACTTGATGCAAATAATAAAATGTAACATTGCTGGGTAATATACAAATATGTACTATAGAGTTATAATTTTGAATAATTCTAAAAACAGGAGATCTATTTTAAAATTTCGATAGAAAGAGAGGAAAGAGAGAACAATCTTTTAAAACCGAGGTAATTAAAATCAGAAACTTTATTTTAAAAAAATATACAATAATTATTTCGGTAAAAGTCATAAAAATGCTAGATTACAGAGTTACTATCTGTTAAAACCTGTTACTATTTTTTAACCTAAGGTTCTACTTTTGATATAGATTCCAATTTTAAGATAGTTTTCATTTAATTAATAAAAAGTAATAAATATTAAGTAATTACACGTTCTATCGAGGGAAAATTTTCTTAAAGTTTTATTTAAAAACTTATTTGATCGTATTTAAAATCGCAAATGAAATTTTCATTGCTTTTAATTTAGCACTTCGGCATTCGAATAAGAACACGTTGACCTACATGTTGCGTTCGATGAACATTAATGCTTACGTTATGTCAGCACAGTTTGGTTGTTGAAGTGCATCGTAAATTTACCGTAACGACCACGTCGGTGCTCGGTCAAAACAAATTGATATTTACAGCGTCTCTCGAGAAAGAAAACAACCATTCTCGCGAGAATTTCCGATGAGAAGGATAGCTGTTTTCTTACTGGATAAATGATGCACATGTGAAACTTTTGATAGCTAGATTAATTAAATAGATGACGGATTTCCCGTCAGTGTGAGTCGCGCAGATAAAAATTGCATACGTCGACACTTTAAAATTAAAGCGTTCATATTTATGTTGAAGCTGCGAGACATGATTTAAAACTGCGTTCAAGATTCTGCGTGTATAAGATTATTACCGATCTTGTTGCTAGATAAAGCTTATGGCCTAGCGAAGAAACATCGTGGTGAGTCGTTTACTTGCCAAGACCACGATGATATCGTTTAAGGCAATTTACCAGAACGAACTTTAAGGCACAAAGCGAACAATGCTTTTGAGAGATACGGCAGAGAGCGCGGGAAAGGTTGCCTCCGCTGGCGATCAGTGCGCTTTGTGCACTGGAACGCTTTTTAGTTCCTTTCGTACAAAGAGTCGGCTAATTAAACGCATTTGCCACATTATTACGTGCAAACCAATCGACGGAACACCTAACGGAGAATGCTTGGAAGAATTGTTATTTTCCAGGTAATTTGAACATCGTTAATTTTGACGATTACGAGACTCAGAATATTTCTGTAGGATATATTCCTATAAAAATTGGATGCATGGTATGTAACTTATGGAGTATGCTAGACGTACGTCCTGCATGGATTTCAATTCCTTGACAAAAGGTAGAGATAAACTAGACGTAATAACGATTGAAGGGAAGGAATCTTCCTGCGAATTTCGTCGTCCTTGCAAACGAGGGATACACGTATATCGGGGCTCGACTATGTGTCCCATGCGGGCGTTTATGGAAATATAATTCGTTGCTGCCATATCCTTTATTCATAAGTTGGAGCGCCGGTAAAGGAAGCGATCCGCGCCCGCGCTCTCGCTCAGGAATAGTGTGTTTGAGCACACCGAAAAGTAGACTTGCCGCGACGGCAAAGACACCTACCGAAACACTCACCACTGCACCAGTCAGCTGCATTTCCCAGTTGGCTGACTATACGTCGCAGATACATATGCAGCGTGCATGCAGTCGAGCGTACGAGTCGTATACCTACATAGGATTTCAGAAACATGACGCACCTCGGCGGCCCGTATTCTTGCGAGGAGCGTAAAATAAGGCGCCGGTCTTGCTTCTCTCGAGCACACACAACGAGCACGCGGAAAAAAACTAATTAATCCCGTGTCCGTGCTGGCTCTTACGAATTGTATGTACGGGTCTCTGAATAGTTTTCCTTGGAAAGAAAAGCGGAATTGTTCTTTTTTTTTCACGTGACGCAATTTCTTATGCAACGAGCGAGCATAGGCAATAAGCAAAAATTGATATAATCGATTTGTCTTACGAGTGTAATGTATACGCGACCGCAAATTAGATCGTCTCGGCACGAGAGATAGCAATTTTGCTCAACGATTACGCGAGAACGCACCCATGTGCGGTTTCCAGAAGATGCGCCGGGATTTCGTTGTACTCACGCGTACCAGAAGCCGCGGTTCGCGTATCTTAGCTCTAAGCTAAATCCTGCATCTTCCATTTTGCAAGAGTTGGTTGCCGTTAATCAGAGCGTAGAAAACGCAACGTTTAAACAAACTAAACTTGAGACCATAATAAGATAAATCTCGTAAAATGGATTATTTGTAAGCATTTACGAATTCTTAAAAGAGACTATAAGATGTATACCCTTATATAGTTATATTTGATACGTTTCAAGAATAGCTATTTCGGTTCCGGCGTGCTGCATGTGAATATAGTGTTCTCTCGCTTTTAACAACAAGGATATCCATTTGGATATCAATCAGTTATAGGCGGTAAGATTAATAGCATTCACGTGGCACTCGGGGAAACGTAATTTGCAATTAATATCATTCAATATCAACATCATTCTGAAATTAACTGTAAGTTAAACGATGAAAAGACACACGAGACAGGTAGATAGATAATTTGTAATTAATATCGCATAGGCCTGCGGGTAATAATTACTACACTCGAATTTTGTCCGCTACATATATATGCACACGCATGCCGCCACTCGTCAATATGATCGAACTGCGCGCGGACCACTTTGCAAGCATTATAGCACGACTGTCCCGTCGTTAGATTTTGCTTCGATCCCGTTGCCATTTGCGCGCCCGAAGCTGCACCACCGTGGTGCGCACAACGAGCTCGTCGCGTTATTTACCTCCGTTATTTGCGACTCGTCGCTCCCGTTACCAGTTGCGTACTTTTCGTTTTCGTCGGTTTCTTTTCCTCGTGCTCGACCGTTCGATGCCGTTTCGCGTACAACGTGGCAGCGCACGAAAAAGGGAAGCCAGCAGGACGGAAATTTATCACCCGCGAACAGCAGGTTATCACCTTGAAAGCGGATTTTTCGGAGCAGTTACGGGGCAGAAAGAGAGTGCACGGAACCGCCTTGTGGTTTTCGTGTTAATGGCGGCAACCTGCGGCCGGCGGACGGAGAGCGAGCGAGAGTGAAATCGCGCCATAGGGGCAACCGCGAATGAGAGAAGAAGGCAAGAAGATGGAAGGCGAGAGAGAGAGAAAGGGATCACCGTGGGAAGGCGTGCGAGAGGACGGCGCGGTTAAAAAGAACGGGCGGAAAAGACTAACGGAGAACAAAAGGGTGGTGTGCTACGAGCGGGATGCCACGTACGTCCAGAAAACACGGTACTGTTATAATAGTCGCAGGGTAGAACAGAGAGACAGAGAGAGAGAGAGAGCGCCGGCGAGTGAAACGAGGGGAAGAAAAACGAGGCGCCGTTTTCGTAAGTAAGGCACTCATTTGAAGAACGAAACCGCTGGCGAGATGAAGTCTCGCCCGGCCAACTCGTAACCGTCTAATTATCCGGCAGATACTCTTTCTGACCTACACTTAACAACCCTCTCGGTAAACTTTTTAATTACTCGCCCCACCTGCTTCTTCACCCTCGCGTCGCCCATGACTCTCCCTCGGTATAGCGTCTCTAATCTACGATGAATATTTACCCGCTCTACTAAATTAGTCAGCGACATGCTCCCCCTACCCCCCCGCTGTCTGGCTGCTGCGTTATTACAGTGGAAGGAATCTTTAAACGAAGGTTCGCCGCTTCAATTTCAATTTTGGCATTCCGCAGACGAGAACTCGCACTAATGTCATGCCGTTTTCGGTTTCCTCAGGGAAATTGTTATCGCGTAATTGCTCACAACTCGCTTCGATAAGCGTATGGGAAACATACGTCAAAATATTCCTCCAAAACAACCGTATTAATGTTTCTATTGATACTATAGACTATCATTTATTGTATCAAAAAACAGAAAAAAAAACAATTGCAATTGAATGTTATTATAAATAGAAGTTAATATAGTTTCTATTAACAGGTACCTCGATATGGGAATCGCAGATTCTCGTGATACAGGGTGGCGCGCATAAAATCTATTCCAAAAGGCAAAATACAATTTCAAAGTTATGTTTCGTCGGCGTCTGTCTGCGTATGAGTCACGCCGTATTCAATTGAACTTGTTTTTATTGTGGAGAAGTATGTTCGCACATGTTCTTTCGTAAATGCGCACAGAAATACGAAATATAACTTTAAAATGTATTTTGCGTTTAGGGTCGGTTTTATGTGCGCCACCCTGTATCTTCCAAAAGGCATAAACGATCTTTCTGAGTTCTAACGCGCAGCACACACGGCACGCAATCTACAGCGAAGATTTCCGCTTCATTCTCTTCCTTTCGTATTCCTACGATATTACAGATATTGCCGAAAACCTCCGACCAACAGTAAGCAGCCGTCTAGTGGCAGCTCTCTATGTGGGAAATACCATTACGAGCCGAACCCGGGGCCCAACCCTGCATCTTCCGCAAACCCCCTCATTGCCGCTCCGTTTCCTTACCACCTTCGGCCTCTGACGAGAGAACGCGCGGGTTATATTACAGCCCATAGTGGTAACCCTAGCCGGCATGCACTTAGAGACCCCCCCCTTCTCGTCGTCGCCGACTCCTCGAACGTTCCACCATCCCTTTACGAAAGTATTTCTGACGGTGTTACTTTTTGGCGGGCGCGGAAGAAACCACTGGCCTGCCGTCCCTTCGCCTGCCTTATACTTATAGGGGATAAGTGGATCTCGCGTATAAACGTTGCCAAGAGGATGCCGGCATGAGACGATTCAATTTGATTATCGGCTCAGAGAGAAAAGTTGCGTCTCTAATGCGTCGCCACAAGATCACGTGTCAGAGAGAATATTCCCTTAGCAGAAGATCCTAAGCATGTTATCCGTTCGGCGAATCATGTACACGATAGGCAATGGAGAACGCGTTCGGATGTATCGTGTTCGAAAAGCGTAAATGTGCAACTAACATATATAGATTAGTGATGGGATTAAGTATCTTAAAAGTAAGTTCGAATCTGTTGGCGTAGTTTCGAACTCTCAATAATTACTTTGAAAATTAAAAGCAATTCTTCAAATAGTCGAACCTGGACGAAATATGTATGTTCAAACCCTTTACGAGTACTCTACTAAAAATATAATTAAGTGTTATATAGAATATATATATATATATATATACACACAAATCTCTCTTCATTACAATTTTACATTATAATTTATACATTATAATAACATGACATATTCGAATACTACTTGTGAAAAATATTTGATTCTTTATGATAAAAATTACTTATAAGAAGTACATTTCGAATTCTGCAGATACTCATTATAAAATTCGAAACTAACTAATCGGGATTCGATTACTTCGCAAATACAATATTACGCATATGAAATATTACGTATAAAATATTGAAATTGATCCCATCTCTAATATAGATCATGTCATTAATTATATATAAACTTAAAAATTGCATAAAGCAACTGTTATAAATATAATAATGTAATAAAGTGTATAGTCAAAGAAAAATAATAACCCTGATGTCCTCACAATAGGATTTTATCAATTGTCGCAAATATGATGCGGACTACGTCCAATCGTTTTTTTAATCATTTAATGCAAAATGCAACGGTAAAAATAACTTTGATGTCCTAAGATAAAAGTAAAGTCTTAACTTACCGCTAAACGTGCACAATCTGAATTAGTTAACCGTGAGTTTGCGATTTGTTGTCCCGTTGTACGATTATGTGGACTTACCTGTAACATAAATGGAAAAGGGAAATTTAATCTCTTGGTTAGGAGCAATCAACGTCAACTTATTTGTAATGTCTATATTGGGATAATCAGCGAATAACATTAACTTAACGGATTATCTTTTTACGGATTAAATGCAGGAACGCAGTTTAGTCACGAAGATATAATGTAATAAAGAAGATACAAGAATAGCTTGAGATTCGCGATCGAGGACACGCATAATTAACGAAAAGATTTCTAATCCTCTAATGATCCAACCCACTTTTTCAAGAGAATACAGAAAAGTCAATCTACATTTTAAATTAATCTTTTCAATTTCCTAGAAAAGTGGGTTTATAGACCGGCTAATAGAGAAAATAGGATTTTTATATTTTTTATGAGAGATCCAAAATAAATTACTGCGCCATGAATACGAGAAATTCCGTATACAACGTGAGTCTGAAATTACTGTCTCCTGTGAAATCAGATTGCTGCGTTGTGGTGCACGAGAAAGAGTTCTCAAATTATCCGTGATCTCGCGAGAATTTCACGGTGCTTGGTCAAGATGAATTTAAGCGTGGCATATTCTCCCATATCTCAAAACGAGGCGCAGGAAGACAGATAATCAGCTGTTACTACAGTGACCGTTTCCGGCCAAGCACTGCGGCTGTAATTAAACGCGATATGTGAGTAATGCATGAGGCGCTTTCGCGCTAATGCGCGTTAACTTAAACGCGAGACGGTGTCACGTTCTTTTGATTGCTGAGAAAAGAAGCTGGCTGTATGTATAATCAAGTTTGACAGACAGTCAAAATGCGCCTCAAGTATATTCCACGGACAAAAGAGTTTTTGAAATCACTCGTATTGACATTTAAATGTACTCGTGTAAATTCTTTTAAGAAATAAAACCAGATATGATGCGTCATCGAGAAGTTAAGAAATGAAGTCATTAAGGAAACCAATTCCAATTCGAGAAGTAAATTTTGTTTTGTTTTACGAAGAGATACGTTCTATGCGGTATTAGAGAACGTATGATGCTATCTTAATTTATGACGATATGTATGATTTATGTGTTGTGCAAATGTTGAAGAAAAACATGTATATTTTACCGCGTGCATTTTTTTTTTTTTTTTTTTTTTTTTCATTAAGAAACAATAGTTGATGAGCCTATAAATCGTCGATCTTTATTATGTCGCGAGTGTAAAACACGTTGCTCGAAGTGTCGCGCGAATAACAGATGAGAAGACAAACTCCTCTCTTGCCTCACTGTTCGTCTGAAACAATGCGCGCGTAGGTTAAACTTATCAAGCTGTCTTGGTAACGTCGAGAAAAAGGATCTTCCTCCGTAGCGACTGTCCGTGCTCCAATGATTTCCATTTCGAAATTCTATCGCCAAACACGGCAGTATACCAATCACATCATGCTATTTTAGTTTCATGTTTTTTCATGTATATTATTTTAAAATATAATTAAAAATGGAAACCTATGAATATAAGTATGCATAAACTCTTACAATTATACGTAACTTCTAACTTCAAGCATTCCATTCCTAATCCTCGATTTTCGATTGTCTAAACAATTCTGTTTGCTGTTCACCATCATTTGATATGTCTATATATCCTCTGCGACATACTGTCTGGGTTATCGAGAATCGAAGAATCAAGCGGAGAGCAGAAATCACGGAGCTAAGAACGCGATAAAGACCGGCTACTTGAACCGCCACAAAGACACGTCGCATACCCGCGGTATTGCCTCGATCTCGAGTCATACCTTTTCTGGTTCTCGACTGCACGAGAATTCAACGGCAGAAGTGGTTCGTCGAAAAGCAAAGGGTAGCGAGAGGGTGGCGGACGGACGGAGGTATCCCGACAAGGCTCTTGCTCGAGAGAGACACCGGTAAATTGGATTACGGCCTTCTCTCTGTTTCCATCCCCTCCGGACCTCACTTAAGATCGTTCTCCCTCGTCCGCTCGTCTACTTCTACCGTAAAATTAATATCCGAAGATGAAAGAAGTGGCGCCGTGGATCTGGTGGGCGCGCCGGTACACCCTTCTCTGTTCTTCCCGCTTCGTTTTCGATCTTCATCTATCTTATTCTTTCCTCTCTCTCTTTCTCTCTTCTCTCTTGACATTATATGAAATAATCCTTCGAATTTGACAGTCTAGCTAATATCCTGTGGCATCGAAAGACTCCCTGGTTAATCCTAAAATTGGTGCACTCGACGAAAGGCTGGGCAGGATAGGGGAAAAAGGGAGATTATACAAGAAATGAAAACGCAGTGGACTTAAATAAGAAGGAGAAATGAACAGCCATTTCGCGCGGACCAATAAGTAATTATGGTATACGCGGCAAGGAGAAATGCGACTTCGGCAACTCGGCAATTTATTTCGGAACTAAAAACTTTTCGCCGCATATTCGAGGACCATACGTTATCGTTAGATCGTAAATTGCGTAATTTGCCAGGCGAGTTTGCTGGATATTTATCGCGGTTATCGATTCGAGTCCGTGCTGTTTTTTCGCCTCGTTCATTCTATTCTTTTTTTTTTATGTGATCTGCAAACAGCTGCGTTGCAAGCAATGTCTATGCGCAGAGGAAAAACGTTGGCCGAATTTTCCGTCGATTCGACGACGTTATTGTCGGAAAACGTGTCGTGTAAACTTCCGCGCCGTATGGGGATAATATTAAGCACATATGTCGTCGTATGCCGGAATGGTTCTTCAAGCGGGTTAATTAGATCGCGATGAATAAGCGACGCTGTTGAGCTTAACTCCAAAGTCTGAATTTAATGCCGTGCGGCCGAATCGTAATCTAAAATTTATCGACGAATTTATATTACGCCGGCACACAAAATACAACGGCCTTCATCGTAAAGCACGAAATGTAGTATTGTATAATATTTATTCAATGGTCCGTAGCACGGAATATCTTCGTCGTATATAACCAAACTAGAGAAACAAGATGCATGCGCTAAATCCTGTAATCCGAGCTGAGTCACGAATAATATCGCTACCAAACACGCTCTGCACAATGTCGTGTTGCCAATATCAGCGACTTTCTATTAAAAAAAAAATCTTACTTCGTTGTACATTACAACGATATTTTCTATTTGTCGTGGCATCGAGCAACACAGAAAATTGTAAAAACCTCTATCTTAATTTTAATAGTATAATGTAAATGTGGCAATTGGCTTAATCTAATTCCTAATGCACTAAGTGCGTGGAAAGTGTTACATATCATGACCTACGACTATCCTTCTGATTTCGAGACGACAAGTGGGCTTGTTTCCAGCAAAGAGCACGAGCGCGTGTATCCCTGTATGTACATAAGAAACTCGCCATCTTTCGGACGGCGTATCTTTCAAATAAACTTCTATTTGCCGAGCATCGTTCCGGAGAATTGAGGATTATTGGATTCTCGTTAGAGTGGCTAGCGGGCGTCTCACCGAAATCCAGAAGCGGCTTTTCACGGCGCTACGAGGGGGGTCTTCGGAATCACGGAAGAAGGGTGGTTTATTGGTGGGCGGTGGTTGAAGAGAGGTAACTTCGTAAGACGCATCCTATCCGCTCGAACCCTCGGGGGAGTCAAGATCGGGAGAGGAAGGGGAAGGGAACGCCGGTGCACGATCCTGGGCGGCTCTTATCGATCGGTCGTCGCCAGCGCGATAATGGCTAGAATAATTACCAGAATAATTAGGACGCGGCGATGAGAGGTATTGAGGATCGCTGGAGCGCGCGCGATCGCTGGCTAAGGCCGACAATTCCTAATGCAAGCGCCGCCGACTGCGTAATTCGTCGTCGGCGCCGACATTCTCATCTTTTAGCGGCTCCTATCGAAAACCCTTTAGTGCCACGAGACCAGGCACTTCTAATCCGCCGCCACGTTGATTATACCGATCGCATTCGAGTTCGACGATGCCGCTTTCCGAGATAATTAGGGCGCGAGAAGCACCGTTCGAGCAGTTTGCGAGATTAACTCGGCAAAAGCATTCGCTCCAACGGTTCTTGAAACGACCGCTCATTTTCACTATGCACAGAAAGGATAAAAGGTCTCTGCACGTAGGGCTCCTCCGACAGATAGCGAAATAATTTTCTTTTATTTTAGGTGTAAAATTTGTTTAACGCTATCGCGTGTTAATTTCTTTACTGCGTAAGCTGGCACCTTGATATATTTTATGTAAAGTAAAAGTATTTAATCGAAACGTATTATATGATACTGTATGCGAGAGTGTGCATTACGAGTCGCGAACTTAAAGGTTTTCATATCGCTGGCGAAAATTAAAGGAACGTCCCTGCCAATGCCTGCCTCAGCAATATGTGGCGTCAATAACGCGACGGGAGCACGATATGGCGCTCTCTTCCCGTCTCGACTCGAACGCATTTCCAATTCAAGTATCGCGCGTTCCTTTCACGATCGCATCTAACTTCTGCGATCCGTTTCCACCGCCTTCTTTGCCGCCGGGGCGCGCTATTATATTCATGCGCGAGAGAGCTCGCGCGCGACCGAAGCACACCGTCTTCGGCTTCGCGAACTTTTGAACGAATTAATCACCTCACGCGCTTCACCGCCACCGCCTCGAATTTGGGACGCGGGGAGGTTGCGAGAAACGATGGGAACGAAGGAAGGGCGGCGGCAGAGAGGATACGTGCCGGGTCTTACCTCGTATGGTCCATAAATGGCACACACTGATCCAGGAATGCATTAACAAGTTCGGCGTTATCAATTCCTGCATAATGCCGCGCGGGAGAGAAGCGTCGCTCGCCAACTTCGCCAGTCGTTCGCGCGTACGAAATAGTTTCGCCTCGGACGTGCTCCGTGCTCTACGAATACCACGTACACGACGACGGGACGTATATGTGCACGCGTGACGTTTTCAGACGTGCGTGTTTCGCACCAAAGTATTCGCGAACGCATACCTAGTTACACGTAGAAGGTGTGCGCGCGTCGTGTCGGAGATGCTGTCCTTTAGCCACGGTGCAAGGGTGAAAATAGCGATTACGCGCGTGTATGTCGCGAATAACATACAGGGACCAGCCGCATGCGACATATGCACACACACGATCTCGTTGCACCGGCCTATTTAGACGGCAGACGCGCATTCGCGCTGAGACTAAATACGTGACACATAATTCAACCAACTCCATAACCAAGTTTCAAGTTATACCGGTCCCCGACCTATCCCCATCTAGCCCCCTTACTCGTATCTCGCCCTCTCAATTTCTCCCCAGTATGCATCGCTACCAATAACGCCGTGACTCCTCCGGGCTTTGCTTACTTGCGCCAGTGTGTGCTCAAAGGTGCAGAAAGTTTCCTTTGAATCATTGGCGAGAGACATCGAGGACGCCAGCTATTAGCTCCGAGATAGATTAGGCGACTCAGTATATCCCGGTTATACGTAAAGGCACTGATGCGACTCAAAGTCTGGTATAGCAATGTTTGAAAACGTCACAGTGACTCCATGGAAAATTGGTACAAAGCTGCACTAATGTTGAAGCACGAAAATAAGTCTTTTCATATTTATATATTTTAATTATTCTAATATATTTAAATAGAAATGGAAAAATTTTCAAATTCTCACGAGTTAAATACTTTTTACAAAAATCTATTATTTCTTTATAAATGCTGGGTTGTATAACGATTCGATGAATTAAGTATATATATTTTGTTTAATAAATTTTATATTACAATATTTTAAAAGGTTAGTTAAAATACATGCTAAGAAGATATCGCGAAATTCGCGATCATAACGCAAACACGCTTTAAGGCTCGATCGAGGATTACGAGAGATATACCGAGCAATTTCTCGGAATGGATTATGAAACGTATACTGCAGGTAATGCCCCGCTTAAGCCCCTCTGCAAATAACGAATATACAAGGCATCGCGTCGGTTCTGTGCGCGCGGTTTTGCTGGCAATACGTACAGGCGCCTCGCCGGCGGCGACGTTCGCGAATCGGTCGCCTGATATTCGCTGACGAAAAACGAATTGCGCTCGCTCGTCTCTTTAACCAGTTTCTCGCAGTCCCGTCACGACTGAAATCGAGTCACGAGTGGAGCGTGTACACGGCCCTCGATTTAAGGAGCGTCGCTGTAAAACGCGGCCGGCTGGAAGATTTCTAGCGCGACAAGTCGTGTCCTCTTGTTGCGGAAATCTCGTAAGAGCGGTACTCGGCCGTCTTATTGCGAAACGTGGCTCTATCCGTAAAATATTCAATATATTTGGTCGAAATATATTTGATTCTAATTCCTTCTCTTGTCATGCTATTATGATAATTATTACGCGAATATCAGGAAAGCGGTAAAATTTCTAGAAAAAAAATTAATCGATGTAAAAAGATTATCAAAATATTTGAATCATCGGACATAATAAAGTAAATGAATACGAGTTGCTTTGACGAGTGCAGACGAAACCACCGTATCACTGTCAATAAAGGCAACCGATTGCAGAATACGTGCAGTAAATCCTTCCGAGCGACGACGAGGGAGACGACGCCGGGAAATCTTCTCTGCTCACGAGATAAAAGCTCCTCTCGTAGAGCCTGGCCGTCGATTTATGCGCGGATATATTCGAATGAGCGCAAACACAGTCTAGCAATAACTTCGGACGTAAAATTGATATCCGCCATCAATCTGAGCTGCGAGCGCGACAGATAGATGTGCGGGCGGTAGACAGAGGAAGATAAAACGGGAAAGTTTCATGAAGCAACGTTTATCGCGCGGCGGCTGTTTGTGTTGGCCGTCGCAGTATCTGCGATGGGGAAAGCCTACAAAAAGACAAGGCGGCACTCTGTAAAATCGTCAAAATCGTCTTCCGTTAGTGTTGATACGCCGCGATTTCTCCTTTTTTTTATCCATCGCCTATCGAAGAAAAACGAGCGAGTTGAAGTCGAAACTTTTCATCGAAAATAACGGCAAGCGGGGATGAGAGGCGAGAAATGCAAGGTGGAGACAATCGTCCGAAAAAAACTGTCGATTTCCTGTCCTTCGAGTTCGTCCTACGCGAAGCGTTGAGGAAGCAACTCCCCCGGAATTGCGAGCAGCGCTTCACATAATCCCGCGGTAATGGCTTTCGATAGTTGCTCCGATAATTGCAACGACGATCGTGCCGCGTTTTTCGCGACGGGTTCGAGTTACTAAAGATAACTTGCACAGCCAGCGTCGCGGGTCTTTGTAAGAATATATCGCGCGCTTGCCTGCGCGAAAACTTTTTCGTCCGATTTGTCCCTGCGCTAATAAATGAAAAATCCGATACTTGGCACTTAAACGCATTTACTTTAGTTCCGTAGCGAATAATTTGAGAACAAAGCTCCTTCACCAACAATACATTTGTTTGCGTTTCATTGGACTTTCTAACTTCAATTATTTGATGATTAACGTTAAACATTACTTCCAATTTTGATTATTTGATGTTTAAAGATGATTTAAATGTAATGATTAAAGTTACAGCATAATATACTTGAAAATTATAAAATTAATTGTAACTATATATACTTCTATGTTAAACTTGTTTTCAATAGTATACTATATAACTGTCTTTTAATATTCTTTTATATTCAATTATCTCGCATGAGCTAAAGTGATGTCAGACAGAAACCATTTATTTTAATCGTAACTGCGTGTAATAAAATTCGGTGAAATCAGTAATGCTCTCACATCGATAGCCGAACACATTCAGTTAAAATGCTTCGGTTCCGGCCGACATTGAATTTCGTAGGCCAATTTCACGGTACGTTTCTCGTTAAAAAAATAGCATGTTGCCGTAGCCCGACGCGGTGCGACGCACAGCCGTCTGTTGCCGTCGCGGTTGCCGAAGTGATGCGCGCTCGACATCGGCGCTCGCGTCCGGCGAAATACGAATTCGTTGATGAATCCCCTCGAAATTCTCAAGTTGCATAACCATCGCAATTTCGCCGCGCGTGACGTAATTTTGAATGGAGATTATTCGGATGTGCGGGTGTGCGCGCGCGGATTCGCCGGAATTCGCTTTGGCGTTCCTACACGCGGGCGTCTGCGGTGGTCGGTAGCAGGTAGGTAGGTAGGTATGTTTGGTGGCAAGCTTTGTGTCAGTCTCGTAGACTACCTGTCAAACTAAACCCACGCCATGGTGGATTATAACGCGGCGGTGGTACGCGGGATTCTAACAGTGGCAAAAGTAAGGAGAACAGACAGTAGAGAGTCCGATTAGTACGGAGCGAAAGAGAGAAATGTACATTTTGGAGGCTGCGCTCTGTGGAAGGAGATGAGGAATGGAATGGGTTAGAAGAAGGATTGAGATAGATGGAAAGAGAAAACGAAAGGATGAAAATGGAGTCGAAAATTGCACTTATTATAAGTCGTATTATATCTACAAGCAACAGAAAGCAATTATTGCTGAAAGCAATTATTCCGCTGGATTAATTGTAATAAAGTTTTTTCCAACATTTCTTTAAAACACATGCATATTATTTCTTTCAGTACGAATTTTGTAAATTCTCTATCATTTAATTCATCAAACTATTATAAAGTTTCTGCAAGTTGAGCCTTAAAAAATCGCCGGAGCGTTGAATCGATGAATCCGCGGTGCGACACCGTGAGGAAATTGATGGATCGTAAAAAAGCGGGAGTAAGGATGCGGCAATTAAAACGATAGAGTGTCTTGCGCGAACGTCCCGGCAATGGAAACTTAAGCGGTAAACTTGGGCTCTAAAATGGAACTTCGTCTTTTAAGCTTTAAGCTTCTGCGGACAGCAGGCGTCAAAGCACGAAAGCCATAATGTCACTTCGTGGCTGTGGATGTCTTTACGACTTTCGTTTAAGCGTAGACAGTTACAACGGTATCGCGATAAAGAAAGACACCCTGTTTTGTAGAGACGCTGAGCAATTTAGAAAATATTACGAGCAAAATATCTTTGTACGTCTCCAGCATCGACTGTGTTCCTGAGAATATCTGCTTGGTTTACTTTTGTTTAGAATTGAATGACTCCGAGCTGCACACTGACAGCGACGTACTTTAATATATTTGTGCATTTACATACTAGCGGGAACAGTCGACGCTACCGAATCCCTTTTATTCAGAGGGATTCGGAATAAGGCAATGCGAACCCAACGTCTCTCGCGAACGAACCAATCGTAAAAACTTTTCCAATAGGGTCCTTTAAGCAAAGTACGCCAAGGGTGTGACTTGAGGGCGTCCAGGATCGAAGAGATGCTGGACGTGGAATCTTCTGCGAGCTTTGTCAGTATAACTCGTAAAATCCGGAGCTTTGCTCCGACCTCCCGCGATTCAGAGATTTCATCGGCACGCTTACATCCTCGAGCAGCTCTGAGGATGGACCCGCGAGACTTTAAGTGATTTCCCCACGCTGTTCCTTCGCGTATCTACCGTTTATCGCGTCGTGATATAATGAGTCCCGAGTGGATTGATTCAACTATAAAATAGTTTAATTTTATTGGAATCATATTAAATATACGTAAAATTTTAATAAACAAATTCTTTTCGGCGGTATTATTCATCAATTTTATATGCGATCTTTCTTTTATTAATAATTGTTATTTTATAAGATGCATAGACCGATTAAAATAATTCAGTTATTCTATTCTTTAGGATAATAAAATTCTGGCTTTTCATGCAACTTTTGTTTGTCTGCATTTTAGTTTATTCCTGATGATACGTTTAAGAAAAAAAAATATTGGCATTATAATAATGTCTCAAGACACGGTGATAACCCGCAAACTTCTAAACAATTTTAATTTTGAAAAGAAAGAGTTCAAAATGAGAATCATAATTTATCAATTACATTAAAGTGCTGAAAGATATTAAGATATTAATTTTACAAAGATCCCCTATAATCTTGTTCGATTTTAATATCACAATGACACATTTCTTATATCGATTACAAATTTAATAGAATGTAAAAATATTAATAAAATACTTGGAATAATTTTGTCACTAAACTTGTTTTAGAACTCATAAACGAGGATTTATCTTGTTGTCGCGGTAATTATGTAAAACGGGGATATATAAATCGACCTACAAATTTGTAATTAAAATTTCGATTAAGCACGCTTATTGGAAATGTGAAACTTGAACAACGACGTTAAACGGCGGATCTTATAAAAGGATATATACGAGACGGGAAATTAGCACGACCTCGCTCGCGAATAAGTGCCGTTACGTCGCAGAATATATGGTGGCTTAAGTAGAACTTAATTAGAGACTTCGAAGCGAGCAAGTACTTTTTCTCGTGTAAAGGAGGACACGGTTTTCGCGTCGCAACAAAATGCAAGCAGCAACCAAGAGCGCGGCGTACCGTGGTTTAATTGGGGCGGAATTAATGTTCGCGCGGCTAAATGTAAATGGAAGAGAACGAAATCGCCTTTAATTTACTTCCTTGATGCAACCGTGAAAATAGATGCGCCATCATTGTCTAACAACATATCTTACGACGGTTTTCCCATTCAACGTGAATTGCGTTCTATAGCAGTCATCTCGTGTATTTTCACAGGAATAAAGAGACTATATACGACGAGAATCACTCAGCATCGAGCTAAAAGCTAAAAGCGCAGCAAAAACGTGCCCTTTTTGCGAACGGCAATATTTATCCCGTTCGATAAATTTGATCAAGCACAGCGTTATGCAGCGGCACTGTCAAATTACTCGCGCGCATTAATCCATTTTCATTTCTTCACGGGCGAGAAACGAGTATCTTATATCACGCAGAATTTATTTTATACCAGCGATCCATATAACACCGTCGAGTGATTTAAATAATAATCCAATCCGATCCGCCGTCGACGGTCGTCGCGCTTCGCAAGTTTACGTTTCGCCTCCGTGCCTCCTCGTCGGGACAAAGCAAATTTGCGAGATTGCGTTTCCACGAACCCGTGGAATGAGGAACCGGGGATGTACGAGGAGGAATAGGAACGGGATTAGGACAAGGCAGTTTGTACAGCGCGCGACAGTAATGACCTCCGACAAATGATTCTTAGCCTATTTCGCGTCCACAGAAATACAAAAAATATATATATTGGCACGATAATTTAATAAATGCAGATTTTCATATCCGTTTGGAAAATAAAATATATTTTTACGATTCTGTATATATTTTTAATTTATAATAAAAATGTAGATTCTAAGAAGAATATTTTAACTTCAAGAATTCATTTTAATTCTTTCTCAAGAATTTACTGCAGGAGTGAATCACCTGTTAACAAGAATATTGCGAAATATATTTAAGTAATTAAAAAGTATATAGAGTAATTAAGAAAGTAAAGAGTAATTATAAAGAATATTTTTCTCTGTGATAATATTGTAACACCCTGTACCAAATAGAAAGACGAAGAGTAAGTGATGGGGAGGTAAGAATGTAAGAGGGAAGAACAGATCGAGCGGAGGATGGTGATGGTGAAGCGACAAGTTCCATTCGCGAGCCACGGGACGGATGGGCCGAAGTTTTAAATGACTTTGGTATTAAAACTTTGATGGCATTTGTCAGTTTCCCGAGGCTTCGAGAATTGTTTCGCAACTTTTAAGCCATTTTAAAGCGCCATTATTGACTCATCGTTCCTCGCACGCCCGATCTCTATGTTTCGGGAACAGTCCTTATAGCTCTTCACCTAAGTCGCAGACGCACCTGCTATCTTTACGACACCGAGGTACCGTTTAAAGCGATCGGTAATAATGCTCGCGAAACACAGGAAAAGTCCTGGAACGTTTGCACAGCTGCGAGAGATAAGGTAAATTCCGCGACAGTTTTGCAGTGCACTGTTTATTTTGCCTTAATTACGTTACGGATGTCTATTTAAAATTTTCCCGTTTTCCGTGTAAATTCTTACTACGTGCGGCGTAGAAGCGCCTACAAATGTAATAAGGTGACGGCTTTTAAAGACGTGTGGCATTACCATAACTGTGCTGCACCTGTTTTCGCGTGTCCACTGCGTCCTCGCAATCACTACAGTAGTATTCATTATGGAAGTACTCAGTAAATTGCTATATAGTGCAACTGAATTTCATCAAAAACACCACTCCGTGGTGTCCTGCTCCGAGTTCAACTGTATTTTAACATGGTTTCCTCCGCAACCCTTCGCCATTTTGTCTCTGTACTTACGTGTTATTAGAAATAAATTTTACAATTGCTGCTATAAATATTATTTATCTCCATTGAGATATATCTTATCCGCTAAAAATTCTTTCATAAATCGCATTGTTTCAAACTAATATAAGAGATTTGTTATTATTAAAAACGTAAACGTTAAAAATAAATCTACCATGCATATAAAACATATTTTGCAGTGTAATTTCTTTCATATTATGTACATTAAAATTCTTATTTGTATTCATCATTTTTATAAGTAATTTTAAATCAATTTAATTTTAACTCAGTTCTTGTTTTACATAAATCGTGCACTCAACTTCCAATACGAGAGCAAATGTCAAAAAAACTATTTTAAAGCATCTTTATTTACGCGCAATTCTCCGACTTCGCTGTTCATCTCGATTGTGCGATTCGTTCGCACGGAAGTGTCCGCGACATTCGAGGTGGCAATTCTGCTAAGTAGTCTCCCCGTTTGAGCGGCCGAGCAGTAGCAGAGAGTAGTAGGAAGAACCTACTCGTGAGCTTTGAACGGCGACAAGACGGGACATTAGCGGTAATTACCGGTTAACGTCAACTTGCTCTATCCTGTCGCGGGCGTAGCTCGTTTCTGAATTGTCTTGGGAGACAAGTAAGGAAAACTCTGGTAGAGGTGCCAGTGGAGAACCGAAAAGAAAGTCTTATCTGTCTCAACCAATCAAGACCGAAGCACGTTTCCTCTGTGCCGATATTATTGATATTATTGGCGTATACCGTATGTTGACAGGAAAAAATCACATTTCGTAAAAATTAAATGAGCATCGCAATTAAAAAAGAATTATTTCGAATTATACAAATCTTACGAAAGAAAAATGACATAATTATTTCTCGACGTCCAGCAATTGGTTAAATAATTTTTTCAGCCTAAGGATTATATATATATATATAATTGTTGGCAACTCACGGTTATTTTTCAACTCAATCTTTCTTTTTCTCCCCCAAAAATCGGTTCAAAATTCTTACGGAACAGTATTTAAGAGGAGATACGCGCGGGCGGAACGAAATAAAGAAATATGGCAAAACGGTGCGAAGGAGCGGAAGAAAGGAAATTTGCGGCGAAGGCACGGAGGATTAATCCGTAAGATTTACAGCGTGGCTGAGCCATTATCGCGTTTCGTCGAGTGGATAAGAGGAGCTTGCCCTCCGGGCTTTTAATTCCGCTGCGCGTGTTTCGCCGTACCGGCTTCTTTTTCTCTCAACTTCTTTTCACGGCGCGGCGGCGCCGACCGCAGCCTTAACCCCTTAACCGCCTTATCGTCCGCGGTTGCGTGTCATCTTCACCCGGTGCGTCTGACACTTAATTAGAGCCGTTGTGCGCGAATACGGCGTGCTTGCTGCAACGCGTCCGCCAGGGACGTGCGGAATCTCTCTCTGGAAACCGCATGGAAGTCCACTTTGCGTTGCTGCTAGCATTGAACTTTAGCATGGGCAAGGACATGGGCACCGTGCGCAATTAGGGCGAGAAACAACGACATTGTTCGATCTCATGCTATCATATCGATAATTTCTAGCCTTTTACAAGGTAATTGGATAAATACAAAAAAAATAAAAAATCTGATTTAAAATTGGAGGAATAATTAGTACGATATGAATAAAACACAGGAAACTTTTACATGACAACAATGTGCAATGGAAAAGGCTAGTATCGAAAATATATGTAATCCTAAATCTATGATATTATGATGGCATCCGTGTACATCGATAATGCGTATCGATAATGCGGAATTCAAATCGGACATATAGGAAATTCGCGATTTTTCGACTGCGAGAATATAAATTAGTATATTTAACATCTTTTATTTATTAGCTTAATCGCGCGCAAGAATACGCAGCGGGCTCGCAGTTACAAAATTGCAGCGTATGTTTGCACATAGAAATGTCAGTCACGAGCGAATTAAACGGCTTAAAACGGAACTTAAGCGGATTTAGATTTGTAAAAGATGCGGCGCTGTGCGCGCAAAATATGCTTACCATGAGTTTATGCGTAAGCAAGCGTTTTCACGAGTTCATAAATTTCCGTATCGATCCGGATAAAATACAAGTAAATATACAATTTTGAAACAATCGGTACGATGTACACGTACCAAACGATTATAAATTTCTGAGCCATCATTATCACGCACTCCCTGAAATTGAAATTTATTATCTCTCCAAGAATAAATAATTAATTGCGGAGCAATAAACTATAAACAAAAAGGCAACAATTACATCAAAGAGAGATATTAATATCAAAAGCGACCGTACTGCCAGGTCAAATTTGTTAAATTCGGCTTACCCGCTCACAAACTAGAATCTTATTTTAATTAATTTGGCCGAATAATTAATTGGTTTCCCAATTAAAAGTTTCATAATTTGTTTTGAGAGGCGCTTTTAGCAGAATATGATACAAGGCATGTCCGATCTCATTTTGTTAATAAAACGCTCATTTTCGACCTTTTCTTTCTTTTAACGAGAGAGAAAATAACACGGAAACGTTAAGCGATTCTCAAAGTTCGTTCACCATGAGATTAAATAAACAGCTTGTTTATTAAAACTAACGGATTACTGATTTATCTGTCCATAATTCTTGTTACCTAATATCAAATGCGGGCCAACAGATAGACGAAGAAGCGCACTAGCGTAATTTGTATTACCCCGAAATGATTATTATTCAATAATACCAACTTAACAGACAGCTCGAAATGCGTCCGCAAAGTCTAGACACGATTTTCATGAATCGTCCAGCTCGACGCATTGCAAATTCATTTACCAAGAATAGATCACGTGAAGCACTGTCACTGTCACTCATTCATGGCGCGGCGAATCCATACGACAAATTGTCAATCAATTACGATAATCGCGGTAGATGACGACTTTCCGAAACGATTATTCCTAAAATAGTTCGATCGTAGTTCCAAAATAGTTTACATACGGTAAATGATCAGATCCGAAACTATTCGGAATTGCTTTTATTGCATTTAAAACAATGTAAACAATTGAAGAAATTACCAATGCGCATATATCTCCGAGCATTACGATCGTCGGCCTATTTTATCTTGACTTAGCATTGATAAAGCTAAAAAAAAGTTTTATTAACTAGTTTATATATCAATAAATGTTAGATAACTCACAATCAGCTTGTTTTTGCACGGTTTGCATGGTCAGTACTTACATCGTTGATCATTATTATTCAATTTATA
Source organism: Temnothorax longispinosus (assembly GCF_030848805.1). Classification (NCBI taxonomy): domain Eukaryota; kingdom Metazoa; phylum Arthropoda; class Insecta; order Hymenoptera; family Formicidae; genus Temnothorax; species Temnothorax longispinosus. The sequence goes on along the minus strand of NC_092363.1, from coordinate 4,290,755 downwards.
AACTCCGTTGATGCACCCTTTGCGAATTAAACCGCGGCGAACGTGTAGTAATGTGTAATCTGAGTTCTAACTTGGTGGCCGATGTATACACCTACGTGCAAACTCGCGAAGCGCTACGTAGAACTTGGATAGAGAGGTATAACGATGAAAAGTGCGGCAAAAAAAGGAGCCAGCGGATAGCGGCAGAGGAGAGATCGAGGAACGGCACCGTTGAGAGATGGTGGGATTAGACTTGCAACTACAAACACGGGCGAAGTATAGAACGGCGGATAATTCTTCGTTCGCGGCTCTCGTGACCCGTTTTCGAAGTTAAGGCTATTGAGGCGCGGAAATATCAAGAACGTGTATTGCGTTTACCCTGCGTTTGCCGCGGTCGGGCTTCCGGGATTTCCGGCGTTCGATTTACGCTCCGTGTTTACTCTTATTACAGTTGCAAAGATTGAACATTGCCATGAAACTTTTATTATCGCGATATGATCCCTTCGTGGAGCTCTTTTTACGCGTTTTGTTCCGTGATATAAGAGTTTTAACTTTCTAGTCGTTGGGCAACACGCTGTACGAACTGTGTCAAACGTATCTCCAGCTCCCAGAAATAGCTGTAATAATAAGTAGCGAAAGTAACAATAAAGAAGATAATATTTATAACTATTTTTCACAGTAAATATTTTAGATAATGCATGGTATAATAGTGCATAAGATTGAACGTGATAAGTAAACGAAAATATTTATTAATTTCAAATGTCATGAAACGCTTAATCTACTCTGCGCATATCTATCTAAGAATATCTGCTATAAAAGTATAACAAATATATATTACAAAAAGTATTATATAGAAATATATAGACTGTGACAGTTATTGCGACAAATCCTCTGAGAGAGCTAGTCGATATACGGTTCGTAATCGTATATTGGAATCAAATCATGAATCTATCATAAATCCTGAAAATATCGCTATGAAAATATGATATCCAAGCTTCTATTTCCTCGCGGTATGGTTTCAATTTCGCAGCTATACTTCTGATAGAATTGATGCTCTAAGACAAATGGTATCCATCTTAACTTTACATAATCCTTTATCAATCGAATAAAAACAAAGAGATCAATAGCGTTCACTACATACGAATATTGACTTAAACCGTTACCGAAATATTCGACGTACATATTTAAATTGCCATTAAAACGGTGCTAGAAATCACATTTATAATGCGTTAAAAAGTCCAAGACTACCGGCGAGGTTTAAGTTATGTTGCAGGAACGGGACGAAGTTGAAAATGAGTTTGGGACTAGTTCTAGGCTACCTAGAATGCCTTTTACAAAAGTTCGGCCAACTTTTGGATTATACCTGCTTCAGGCTTTCGACTAGAACTAATTTTCGTTTTACGGAACCGCCGTTACCTTTCAAAGAAATATAACTTTTTTACTTACGTGAGAAGATATATACTATAGAAGATATATAATGAAAAATATAAAAAGTATATGCTTTGAACTAATCAAAGTCAATTCGATAATTTAGAAAATTAATATCAATAATAAGTATGAAGCGCGCAATACAAGTCTCTTATCAACAATGAACATGCGCATCAGACACAAATAGAATAAAAATATTCAAAAGAGGCTCCACGTTTCTTGAACATAGGGGAAATGTTTAAACGTCCGGAAGAGAACGACAAAGATAATTCGCCGTGCCAAGGGAGGATCAAGGTCTAGGAAACAAAGAAACTCCCTCGCCAAATTAATGATTTAATTATAAAGGAAACTTTTGCGGCCAACCGCCATCGCGGGCGCACTCCTTGGGGAGACGACGGTGGCTATCCCCATGGATAATTGAGGATGCTAAGGTCGAGTCTTATGGGTAGCCGGCAGACAACCGTGGGGGTCGGACTAACCATGATCTATGAGCAGCCTGCATATGAGTGACCTTTGTCCGCCACTGATCCCCTCGGGAATCGAAAGGGTCGGGGCGCGCACGAGGTACCGTCGGCTTGTACCAGACGTAATGGAGAAAAACTCTCCTCTCTCTCTCTCCTCCCCCCTCTCTCGTTGCTCTGTCCGCGCACGGGCTAAGTCGATTTTCGCCATCCGACGATCGATTATCGATAACGGGCGGATTAACGGGCGTTAAAACGTGTCCCGTCGGTCGCGCTCGGCAGTTTTTGCAGTACATTTCGCGGATTGTATATTTTTCCGCGGCCCCATCGCGTTTGTTGCACGTTGTTTCGATACAAACGACGACATTTCCGACTTGGAAATGAAGCGCAAGGCGCGTTTATCCTAAGCTGGCTTTCTATTGTGATTCCAAAGCCAATAGTATGACGGCCGAATGGATACAAATGTCCGAGCTCGTTGCGACACGGTCTTTTATCTCTTCGAACACACACAATTTCTGATCTATTTTAAATTGATATTTTTACTTTTACGTTTATTTCCTTCGTTCTCAATACTGTAAAAATTGATTGAATAATTCGCGAGTCGCAAATACGGTATATTGTAAAACGTTAATACAGTATAATGTAAATGTCACGCGATATTTTTCGTATTTTATGCTTTTCATATTTCTTTTGTGACGCAAATGCCCGAAAGGCGATCAATTTTCTGACGGCAGCGTAATTGAGGTCCGATTACCAGATTTGAGAAACAATGGTATTCCACGCGCGGCTTAATTAACGTCATGGTACCTTACAAATTTTTAAAGAAATCCCCGAGGGTAGAAAAGAACAGGACGGTTTCAGTGATTCATCGTCACAATGCGGTATTGGGACCTCGATGTCTCGGAGATAATATCCCCTCAAAACGAGCGCAAAACGTGGAGCAGGGAGCGGTTGACTGACAAGGCGGGCTGGCAGAAAATCTTATTCTTCTATTACGAGAAGGAAGAAAAAAAATGATGGTAACACAACGGAGGGTGACGCCTCACCCCCTAGCTTCAAGATATTTAAATCATCGTCGGTCTCGGAGCACGTTCGCCATCTCACTCGCATCATGGTGTCTACCAGACGATAAATCATATCCCCTTGCGCATAATTGCCGTAACGATAAATATTTGTCTTGACTGACAGTGAAAGGTACATTCGATCAGAACTTTGTTCACTTCGTTACTCAATATTCTATCTCAGACACGGATCTAAGGTGACGGGATGAAATCCATGAGAGAGAATAAAATATTGCGAACACGGAACAGCATCTTATTTGCATCAAACATTTGCGTTGTATATCGTTTTCTGGAATAAGTGGAATATTTTCATCTACTGAGAAAAGTAAAATTTCGAACGTTCGTCTACTTAAGAAGAGCTTGTCTACGTAGACGCCATCGTGTTTACCTCGCGTAATAAGCACGAGTGTGTGCATTCTCCCAGGTAACAATATCCTATACCTTTATTTTACGCAGCATCACATTTCGATGAGGTACACATACTGCAAGCACGATAGTGGAACGAGAAACAACAGCTCCGGCGGATAACGCGATTATGGCGTAGATAAGTGTACTCGTTATTCCTCTCTCCTTTCTTTCTCTTTCTCTCTCTCTCTCTCTTTTCGCGATAGCGCATTTTCGAGATACATTCCGTGTTATTTCTAGCTCCCGGAAGAAACGAACGCAAGATGGAGTCCGCAACGATATCTCACTTCTTATCCTCAACGCGCAACTTTCTTGTGTTTTTGCTCGCCCCATCCTCACGCTTATACATATACAGGTGATGCAACGTCAGCCGGATGAAGATGGATAGAAATCTGTTTCCGAGATAATGCGCGGAGCATCCAGTGATTTCACGCTCGTCATTCTGCGATCGAAAACTTCCGACCCTGCCGTGTCGTACCGTTCGTTTCCTCCCGGCCCGAGAAATTTCGAAATTACTCGGGCGTTGAAATTGGCTCGGCGCACGGTGTCCCGTTCTTTTATACGGTCGCGCTGATATATATTTCAAGATTAACGGAATGTTTCTTCCATGTATACACCATCGCCTCGATTATCCGTGGGATCGGCAGGATTAAATGCCGACGCGGCACTTTCCCACTGGATTAGACACGTCGTGGACCAACCCACCGCTTGGATTTAGTACATTCAGCAGCAAGAGGCAAAATGGAAGTACGATAAAATCGAGCTTGGTTTGTGCTAAGAAATTTCTTATTTATTTAATAAAAGTATATAAAGGTCGCCTGCATGCAGCAGTGTAAAATAAATATATCGATATATAAATTGATTCTGTAAGCGTACAACATCTTGTACGCTTCAGTCTATTGTTCACAATAAACAACAGGACGAAAAGTTAAAAGAAATGAGAACTTGCTCGATGACCTAATGGTCTTAAAGAGAAAGTTTTCCCTTCTCGACGAAGAAATTTTGTTTAACTCCGGAGAAGTTAGTTCTTTTAATAAATGAAGGAAGACTTAGTCTGTAAAAGTGCGCTTGTTCCTCTTTTCTCGAGACTCCAACGAGACAGATGGAATCGATTAAAAAAAAAATTAGGTTTCTGTGCGAGAAATTGTAAAAGCTGTTCTCATTAATACTTTCTTTGCCTTCGCAAAATACAGATTCGTAAGCACGAACGAATTTGGGTGAAAGAACTAAAATATGCGCAATTGAATTGTCCTACGCGCGATTGTTCTGGCGAATAGATTTTCTTTTGAATATGGGACACGTACCATTTGTGTCAAGCACACCGCGGTATTTATTTAGTGTCACGCTTGCAGTATAATGAACTATTGAATGTTTAATACGCTGTGGATTAGATGAACATGCAAATTGGTGGCACATTACCATAAAATAGCTAATACCACCCTATAAAATATTGGCGGGCAACTCGATCTAATATCGCATAGTTCCACGCGTACGATTACACTAATTCGCAATGAAGTCAAATTTGGATTGCGTTACTGGAATTTCGCTTTAATAGCAAACACGTCGCTTTATCAGCACAGTACATTACAGCTGTATAGCGACGATGGTTAAAATTAAATTTTGCTGTTAGTACGTGATGCAATTTCTTTTGTGTATATATAGTAGCTTTTCAACTTTGCATCTGTGTATGTGCTTGTACGCGTTTTTGTGTGTTGTGTATGTGTTGTACTTAATACTTTCTCCGTACTTAACTTATTACACTACTCTGTACTTCTTGTGCACGCAAACGCGGAGCTCTCGGAAACTCGGGGAAAATATATCTCGTACGGAAGCGCGTAATCACCTAGCAATGTACCTCCAAATTCTTTCCTCCCCAACAATCATATTACACGCAGCGAAAGGAATCGCGGGAGAGAAATTAGCAAAATTCGTTTCCTCGTTCCTTGCGTTGCCGCGATCTTAAATCACGAGAGAGGGCAAAGAAACATTCATGCCGGAGAATAGACCGCCGAAAGGGGACGGTATAACGGCAAAGAGCAAAATTGGGATTGCGATCGGGCGGCGGTGAAGTTGAGGTACGGCGAGGGGGGGGGGAGAGAATAATCCACGCGGTCGTATTTAAACGAGTGGCCCGGGCACGCAATGCCACGTGCCCGAAGATCATTTTCTTGCGTCTACGGTGTGCAGACTATCCGGATTACAGACCAATTTCATATTAATTTCCGGCTGTATGGAAGGAGTGGGCGGAGGGGGTCGCGGGGGGGGGGCAGCGAGACGACTGCGCAGGGTTCACCGTCAGCCCGTATCCCGGAAACGTGGCATGGGACACGAGCGTGCAACGGTATTTGTTAACGTTACCACGAAATTGTCCGCGGTTCCGAGACTTACACGGCATTCGCTCAAATTTCACCGCGAAATTGCTCCTCAGGCGAGGAGGGCAACGAGGGGGAAGGAGATGGAGGAGTGTGGTGAAAGGGGTTCAGCCACTTTGTCCATTGCGCGTGCCCGAGGTTTGATAACGCGCGGCTGGCTAGGCGACACGAAAGCGATCCGTGGCGACCACTCTCTCTCATTTTCCATCGTTGCACGCTCGAATTGTCGCGGTTGAACCCAGACTACGACGCTAGAATCGACGATAGGCTGCTTAAAGGGCTTAGGTCCTTTCGACAACAGCCTCGTCACGAGATTCTCGATGCAATTTGTATGCTTAAATGCCGCTATTTCGGGGTTAAATAATTTATACGTAGATAATACTTGTTGATCTTGTATGTAATTATTCGCGTCAATATGGATAGTTGTACTTACCCTACTTTCTTCTACAAGCATTGTAGAAGAAAGTAGGGTAAAAGCAGATAAATGGGAAAATTAGTAGTCAATCTACTCCTGTTCGCGATGTGTTTATCGAATCTCTCCTATCTCTCACAAAAATGAAGGATTATCTGATTTAATCCACTTTCCCAGATTTGCTACGCTTTTCCCCAAGTGCGAACAAAAAATTCTTATCGGTAAAAAGACACATTAGTCTTTTTTTAGCACTGTGGTCGTGGAGCAGATAAACTCTATGATAAACTCTATTTGCCATTATCGAAAATGTCTGTTAATGAGTTCACTAAAATTCCTGTTTCAGAGATGTTTCACATTCGCTAAAATTTCGTTTAAATTTCTTTTTAGATGAGAACAAAAAACGAAGGAAAGAGAAAGAAACATTACGAAACTAAAAGGAGAAATAAGTTCGAGAAATCGGCCACTTGGTTCATTGTGCGTGTTGGAGGTTAAAAGTTTGATAACGTACGAAGGGTAGAGCGAGACAAAATCGATCCGCGACGGCGACAGCGCCGGCGCGGCGGCGGCCCGCCGAAGCGAGAAGTCTTTCATTTTTCGAATTCCGGCCGCGCTCTTGCTGGCCATCTCCAAGAAATTTCATCCGTTCTCGTCGGGACGTTCTCTGAAAGCGCGACTGGAAGAGAACGGCACCGTAAACCCGTTCGCAATTTTGTCCATTTCACTTACCGCGATAAAAGTAATGTCCTACGAAATAGATTGTCCCCATAAAATCGTATCGAGTCCCTTTTGTGGCCCCGGATAGCGGTGAAGCGTACACCCCGTTCTCGGAAGCGCGAAACAAATGACCGTCGCCGCTTTATTCCGCGTGACATTATCGACCCGTCGATATCGCGAAGTGCGATTAGATTTATGCGAGCGAGATTCTTACAAGGCGCACGAATATTCGTGACCGCGATTATCGGAAACCAATGTGACTTAATTCCGCGGCGATAAAATTGTAAGCTATTAAGATCTCCCGAAGTTAAAGCTACATATTCTAACGTGGATTGCGCTTGCTGCTATCTTGTATAAAATGTAGGAATATCAGTATTTCCGTATTAAGAATCGATGCGACCTAATTCGATATTGATAAAGGTAAAATTAAGTCTCTTTTTCTTGCGGAAAAGCGCTTTATATAGACTATGTAGAGCATGCAGAAATCATATTAGAAGTTGCCTGCGCTTGTTTAAAGATTAACCGAACAAGATATTGGAATATCGTGGTTGGTGGAACGTCATGTTTGAAGATTTCATATCTGGAATAGATATTCAATGGAGAAAGAAGACATAAAGCCATGTCTATTGAGACTTTACTGTGGAAGAGAACGCGGACGACATGTCCCACTGAATTGGCCGTACAAGCTTCCTCAAAGTTGGATATGAATGTCACTCGAGCTACATTCGAAATTGCACGACATCGAGAGACGTGTTTAAATGTAAACGACAGTTGAAGTTAATCGAAAAGGAGAAACGGCCAACCTTTGAAATAAATATCGAAGTAAAATGTCGCTTATAAATCACAGCTGCGCGAAATTGAATCTCCGCGATATCAGAACGTCATATGGAAACCCATACGTTGCATTCTTGCGAAAATATTGATAGTTATCGCGGTATTTAGTCTCTTTTTCTCGTCAAAACGTCTCGCCAGAAGGTGGACGACATTCGATCGATCTCCGAGTCGTGCCATCGCAAGGAGCAACAGTTGGTTTTTATGCAGACTAATATTCGGCAAGCGTGACAGAGGACAATTTAATTCGGAATCATCCGTTTATAATGCATCGTTTCCATTGTAGTCCTCAGAATTGTCTCTTTCTCGCTATTACCGGTTACATATATATATGTATACAGAGTTGCGTTGCATCAAAATAATGATAGCTTTATAAAAAAAAAGCAAACTTTTGCTAACAAAAGCGAACAAAAGATCTTGAAATTTTAATAACAGCGCGAATCTTTCTAAAAATTTTATCCACAACAGTTGTAAACTACACGTTTTAATTAGACCTATTGAAGAAGTGAGCTCAAGGTTTAAGAGAAATAGAATATGCAAAACAACGCAGTTTCGAAGTTCTTTCGTAAAGGTTATTGTCGATCTAGAGAATTAGAGGATTAAATCGACCCGTTCTTGCACCTGACATATCTCAAATACGGACTTCGAGAGAACAGACGCGAGGGGGTGGGGGAGGGGGCACGATGGGAAGTTCACGAACATACAGTTCATTCGCCCCCGCCGGCGTGCGCAGTTGTTCGGTGGCATTATTGACAGGGGTGCGGGTCGAGTATGTAACTTTGTTAGGCCGAGACTGAGGAAGCAAGCCGTCGTGCCCTGAATTCGCAATGCGTCGCGCCCCGCCGGATTCCGCATACTAATAGAAAATGATTTTTAAACTTTTATACATGATGTAGCAGCAGGCGATCGTTTTGGAAGAAGGAACGGAATACGGAGAGTCCGCTCATGTTTAATTGATATCACGTTGTGCCTGTTTTATTTTAATTGTACGAAAACTTATAGCTTAAAAATCTTATTGTTAGTCTATCTTTCCTCTCTGAGGAAAGATAGACTAACAATAAGTAGTTGCACTCATTTGTGCAACTACGAACTTATTAAACTTTATGTAGGTAACGTGTGTGCAAACAATCGTGATCGAAAAAGTTAATAAAATTATCATTTCTATCTTTCGATCACATTGGAGAGAATATACTTAGATTATTAGAATGTAATTTGCAAGTTAAACCCGACGCGTAAAAAAGTTTTTATCGAAATCGCGAATCGGTATAATCGTTAATATCTCTATATAAAAAAATTGCAGAGATATGATTTTGGTCTTGTTTGAAAACTGAGATTCTAGCGCTAAGTATCGCTTATTTTAATCAACTAATTTGCGAGGTGTCGTCGATTCATTACAAAAATAAAAATCGTTATATCTTTAAATTACAATATCTCGGATGGTCGTATAAGAGATTTAAAATAAATTGCATTGATAAATACAAATTCTCGTGTTTATAACAATATTAAAATCAAATACTGTTTTATTCTTTCATTAAGAAAAGAAACATGAAAATGTTTATACAGCGCGCTTTTATTGCACAAATTTGGTTTAGATAATTATTATGGATTAATCTAAGTAAATGCATGATTACTTTTTCTTGCTAAATAAATTGTCTAACAAATATAATAAAAATGTGAAAAGATGCAAGGAATAATTTTCTTCTCATCACAGATAATGTTATTCAAAGATGTTAGTAAATGACAGATTATTACTAATTAAAATTATTATTGGGCGTATTAAATTCTTTCTTCGTTTTTACACAAATATTTAATATATAATAATTATGTAATTTAAAAAAAATCTTTCCCTTAAATATAATACTTTTTTAAATTTTATTAAAATTGAAGCGTATAAAATGGAGCGACATTTATATAGTATCAATTAGCTCCATTGTTTATTTTATACAACTGTAGTTATGAATATAAAATCTAATTTTCTGTACACATTTTATTCAATTTTTTACGTCTTCGTACCATTTTTCTATATTTAAAACATTTGAAACGTACAATTGCAAAATATGAGATGAAATATGATATTTACCTACTTCGTTTCTATATTTTTACATTTATATCTATATAATCTCAGCGTAATTGCGGTTTGTTAAATATTATCAAATAGTTTAAATGCTTCTTTTTTTAATTCTTATTTTAATCAATCAAAGAAACGACTTAAATAAACAAGAATAAACAATTAATATTATAAGTAACACATAATATATACAATTATTAAATTACACAATCACTTTCAATATTGCTCCTTCATCATCCGTTTCCTATAATTCCTTCTCCTCTTTTTTCTTTTCCTTCTTTCAGATTCTTTCGCTGTAGTTAACACAGTACTCGCAAAAGAACAATTAATAACGACCGCACGCGAATTAATTATAATCAAAGTACGATTGCGCGACATTTTGCATGGCACGTTCGATATTAATCGTACACGACTCACAATCTCCCGAAATACACGAAATTATTAAAAAATATATGTATCTCGACATCTACGTGTCACGATTTTACGTTACTTGAAGCATTCGATCTGACAATTCATGTGTTATTCCCCGCTTTCTATCTAAAAACCTTTAACATTAAATTACGTTTGAAATAGCGAAAAACGCTATGCGAAATAAATTCAGATCTAACTATCACGGAATTATTCGTGAACCGTCGCGAAACGATAATGTATAATTTCTATCCTCTATCGCTTTGATTCTATATAAGTACCTTGAATGAATGTGAATGAAAGAATGAATAATAAATTGTCGCGAAATATCATCGCTGTCTGCCGATTCGACTTCCACCGCTCGAGTAATAGTGCGGTATTAACATCGTGTAAACAACAGCCCGCTGTGTATTGCGATAATAAACACTGAGAACGTGCACCAAGCATTTTGTTGTCTCGAATATGTAATTCATTTATTCACTAGCGTCGAATCGCGGCGGAGGGATGGGTAAGTTATATAAGAAGTAAATCAACTAGCGAACAAGGCGTGCCAACTCGCTCTGTATTAAAGCTCATGCACAATGACAGGAATAAGAAACAAGGAATTATATATAGAGAGAATTCATAAACACGGTTTTGAAAAAAGGTATATACAACTATGAATTCTCTCTATGTTTAATTCGTTGTTCTTTATTCCTCTCCATTGTGCATAAGCCCTTACCGTCACTCTATTGTCTATTCCGTCTGTAGCCTCATCGATATATCGAACTCGGATCGGGAGACATTACCGTTGAAAGGAAGAAGACTAGCGTCGAATATTCTACTACTTTTATCTTTGTATTAATTTTAACAGGTGGATTATCGTCGCGCTTTTCCGCTGTCCAAATTCGGCAATGTAAGAGCGGTAGTGTATAACTAACGTGACGTTATTTTAAAGATAATGGAAAGAAAGAGAGAGAGAGAGAGAGAGAGAGAGAGAGAGAGAGAGAGAGAAGGAAAAGTTTTTTGTAATATTATACATATATAATATATAATGTTCGCGGCAACAAATGTATAATACTACAATGTCGTATTTTAGATCACGTAGAATCGAAAATCTTGATATATGACATTGTGCGGGTCGTTTCTAATAATCGTTATAGCTCGAAAATTATGTAATCTCGACATTAGAATTTTAATCAATTTTTAAAACATATCTATTATTATTTATAAGTACAGTCGTGGGACTCTTATATTAAATTGTAGCTAATTTCATAAAATCATCAAGTTATCTCAGCTCCTTAGTTAGTTAGAAACTTTGTCTTTTTAACATATATATATTGAAGAAGTCCATAAAATAATACAAACAATTAAAGTTACATAGTTCATTAAAATAATTTAAATCTATGAATTTTCTTTAATGCAGTCGATAAACTAGCGATGTCACGCATATTCTGCTTCAAGATATACAGCACGATTTAGCAAGGGGAACTTTCACGTCCAGACAGTTAAAGTAGATATGTCGTAAGTTTACATGCATTGTCAATGAAACTTATGTATGACGACAAGATCAGTCATTGATATTAGATTATTCCGTATATTTTACAAAAATCTTTTCCTTTATTATATATCGTATCTTTCCTTCGGTATCTTAAATTCTTTAAAAATAAAATGCACTTAACAAGAGCTTGTATAACTAATACATTAAATATATTTTCTCTGAAAATTTTCTCAACTTATATGATTGTAAATATCACATTTTTCTTTCTTCCGTTTCTTTTCTTAATTATCTCTTTCTTGTAATAATAAACATTTTACTAAATAATACTTAATAGTCACACTTTAATGATACTTGATCACGTACATGATTCAGTTATACTGCCTGCACATTCTTAATTTACATAAAAATTACGACATAACAAATAAGTGTCACGACACGATCTGTATGTCTATTTTGAGCGGCGGTTTGGTCTATTGACAGGAGCAAGTCATGCAGGAACAATTACGAAGGAATCTGAACGTTCGTTCACACACTTTACGAGCAGCAAAAGGGGAGGTTACGCGCTGCAGGCGAGAATGGTCTTCAGGATATTAGCACGTTATTGCCGGGGCTTATTGGTTTTATCGATTTTCTCGTTGTTCTACCCTGGCGGCCCTGTCTACCGTGAAAACGAATTAACATCCCGCCGTTTGTGAGGAGTGAGATGCGAATCGACGGCCATCGGAATCTTGTTAATGGCCTTGTGTCACACTCGGACCTTTGTTTTCGACGGTTTTTGTGTATAGGTAGGTGATTTTGCATTTCGTGAACCACTTTATCACTCTATCGTGATTCACTAAATACCCGTTGTGTTTGTATTTGTGTGGTAATATATGTGTTTCATTAAAAGTCAATTAATTTTATAAAAAATAATTTTACGAAAAAACTTATTATCGTAATAACAATTTTCTATAAAATTATCGTACATTAAAAATGATAAGCGGCATGTAACAAACGGCAAAGCATATTTACGTACGCATTGTCAAACAGAGATATGTTTTTACATGAGACATGATGGTGATAGACACGATTTTAATTGCAACATAAATACTGCGTAAACGACACATGGAAAATTAGACAGATAGCAGAGATATTTGTATGGATCCCGTAGCGGTAAAGCTGCGTGAGATGAAATCGGTTATATTATACCTCGAGCGCGTGTTGGTGGTACAGTACAAAGAGTAATGGGAGCCCATTATCGTAAAAATATAGTAGCTCCGCGGGACGACCAGAGAAATTATGGAAATAATTTACGCAATCGTGGAAAGTGCAGGGTACAACAATCCCTGCTAAATGCTGCCTTTCTGACAATCGATTTGTACGCGACGCATGAAAACACGCACGGCCAAAAACACACCCCCGCACGTAGCCATAGCTATATATTTCACGGATTTTTTCACATTATTGAAATATCAGAAGTTATTCCGCGCGTTTGCTTGAATCAATGAAAACGTTTATTATTTTCGAAAACAGGACCAGAAATATGTCAAACATATTTCCACTCAACTCCGAATAACGAATGTCATAATGGTATATTTATGAGAAAATTAGCAAAAACCCATTTGTAACATCCATTTACAGTTCAAACGGTATACAGAGTGTATCGAGGTATTCGAAGCTCAGTTATCAAGATATACATAAATACTGGAAATAATGTTTTGAAGAAAGAGTAGATTCTAAATGTGCGAGAAAATCGAGGGAATTATTAAATACAAATACAAGTGATGTTTTATACGTATATATTGGAAATTGTAGTTGAAGTTGTATAGTTTCAAGCAACAGAATTGAGACAAGATAACAATAATGGACATTTCGCATACTAAAAGAACGAGACGAACGCTCTTAAGTAACGAGTCAAGCAGGAATAGTAGACGCTTGTAAACAACTATCAAACTCTCTCTCGTCGTACGTCGAGTTTTCACACCCTACCTCGTTTACATTCGTTTGTCGTCGGCGTTGCATCCGTACCGCTTGTCTTTCGCTTGTCTTTCGTTGCTTTACCTGATGATACACCAACACCGACGAAACCTTCCAATCCAGTTTTTCGCGAGAGAAAACGAAAATCTCTATTCGCAACACCAAACAAACCACCGCGGCTAAATTTAATGCGTCCACAACCATAATACTCATTTTTTCGTTCGAGGTTTAACTCCGGCGCAATTTCTTGCTTTAATGTAAAATTATTTTTATGTTATAGATCAACGCAGGGTTACAGCTTACAACTCCGCTGTTGCGCATCGGTCGGTGAGTTCAAATGGACTAATATATATTTATAACACGTTCTCTCTCTCTCTCTCTTTCTCTCTCTCTCTCTCTCTCTCTCTCTAGAGCCTCTCTAGAAAATATTTTTATAATTTATAATCCTCTGCCGACTTTTTATTATACAGGTTACGCGCGGATACTCGCGCGGTGATAGTGATAGGGGACCGTGGCTTCTCCGGTATTTTGATTGACTAACTATGGGAGCTTTCCAGCAAGCGACATAAGTCGACACAAGTATCGTTTTATCTTTGTTACTTATTACCAAAAAAAAAAAGATAGAACGATGCTTGTGTCGACTTGTGTCCCGCCGCTTGCTGGAAAGCTTCCTATAAAATGACAGTTCGATATGCCCAGTCAGCCTACCTTCATTCCATCTCCACCACTCATGCTGCCGAGAAGCCGCGGCTCCACGTGATATAAAATCACGATAAACTTATTTCGTTCTTTGCGATCAATAAACTGTTATCTTACGTTGGCGGTTTATTTTGTAGATTGATTGGCATTGCCTAAGGTAACAATTAATTCTGTTCAATTAAAAAAGTATTTTAAAATGGAAATATTGTTAGTTGAATCTTAATTAATGAAAGGATTTCAACTGAGTTAATTCGTACATAAATGTATATTATTAAAGCTCATTTGAGACAATCTGTAATTCAGAATTTACAATAGAGTTTGTTATATAAGTTTTATAATGTTATATTCTGAATAATATACCTACATTTAAAAATAATCAGAATATATAAGTATATAAAATAGATATTAAAATACGTACATTTATCAAAAAGCACGAGATATAAATTTGTAGATAAAATTCCATTGTAAAATCTGCCACAAATTATAGATTGTCTAAAATGAGTCTGATATATTAAATTGTTCAACTATTATTACTTAATTCCCTCTTTTAATGATAATCTGAATAATTGACTAATTACCACATTAAAAAAATTATTACAACTATTATTTAAAGAATAAAGTTTATCTTATTTTGCTAGAAATTATTTTAATGTTTTACAGATCCATTGAGTTTCAAGATAAGCTTTTCATTAAATAAACGTTTTTTTCTCAAATTTTCGGGAAAAAATGATACCTACAATATTCAAAACTATACGAGCTTCTCTCACAAGTCGATTATTGAATCGCAAGAAATTCGGTAAATATTTATTGTACAGTGAATGTGCAATGACGACTCGGGAAAGCTGTTAGCTTTAGTAAATTTGCTAGATTTTGCAGAGAAAATTTTACTCTCTGAATGCCCATTCATCGAAGTGATCTTCATTTTTTATCAATCTCGAATAGAACAACAAAACTTTCGAAACGAAATTGATTCGCTTGAGCAAGTCGTAAAATATAAACTTAATATCGTGAAAAAAGTATTATTTATATATAGGAAAAAAGCTACGCAAACATAAATGTGTGCAGATCGCACATTTCCAATTTTCATTCGCGATGTTTGCACGCGATCTAGTTAGCTGTGGTTATAACATTCGTCGAGAAGCCGTAAGGCAAAAAATAATTACGGAACTCGGAAAGCCGTTTCTTTTCCACGACTACGGGGTAACAACTACGTAGGAAAATTGCCTGTAACAATATTTATGATAAAATCAGGAAGGGAATATAACGGGGAAAGTTCGCAAGTAATTAGCGATTGCGAAGTAGCGGGAACGTGAAGCGCGTAATTGATGATTTTCATCGAGTACGATCTTTAATGTTATTTTTATCAATCAGAAAAATGTAAATAACAATCCAAAGGAATAGAGAGAGAGAGAGAGAGAGAGAGAGAGAAATTATCGTTACGAAATTATTAATTCGCAAAGTACGTTTGATTCGTTCGGAAAATTCTGTACCTTTTAGATCACGATGTGCGTGAAAGATGATATTTACGCACGTATGTAATAAAAATAAGTTGAAATGGTATCGAGATATTATCGCTAATGTAGACAGTATTAATATTGCACCGTCATATTCGGATACATGTGAGGATTCCCGTGACGTTGTTAGGGACGCTTTCACATCTCGCTCGCGCGCGCATGCTCTTACATTTTCCGGGCACGCATATAATACATGTGCACCTACGAGAATGCAATTACTGATGTGTGCCCACGAGACTCGGAAGAGGTAGGCGCGGCATTTATCGGGGCGCCTCTGCACGCTCTCCGATCTACGGGGACACGAAGCGACAATAATGGCGAGGAATCGATGCCCCCTCGCGTGTGCGAGCGTACGCATTCGCGGTACGCGTAATAACGCGTAATAATGCGCGGTTACATACGTAGGAATATTATCCGGCGTGTATTATCCGCGCTGCATACCCGACGACTATGGGGGGTCGAGTATGTGCGCGCTCTCTCCCCATTCCTCTCTCCCTCTCCCTTTCCATGTATCGCCATTCCTATTTGAGATTAGCGCAATTATCGGCCCATCGATCAGCCTCCTCCGCGTATGGAGTATACAAGAAGAGCGTGGACACTGTCTACGTTAAACTATTGCTCTATCAAGAATGAACGTGATTGATTCGCGGACGAAGTGTAATTTAGAAAAGACGCGGAGCCAGTAGGGACCACTTTAAATGAAAGCAATGTTTTGAAACGCCTTGATTTTATAATCGCCGATACATCGTTGCCGCTCACGTCGACTTTCATTGCTTTTCCAATACAAGCTGAATGGAAGCGAGCGACAACCGACTAAACGACTGTCCGCAAAAAACCGATTTTCAAAGCTAGTCGTTGCGCCGTTCATTAATCAACGAATCGTATGGTCGTCGAATCTCTCAATACCTCAATGCGCCCGGAGAAAAAAGAACAATCGCCCGTTTGCACGGCATTTCCATTGGCGAAGTTTGCGAAGTGTCTCGACTGCAAATTCCTCGACGCTGCATCACGGCACCGGGTCTCGGAACGAGATTACGAGAGCAGTTAACGATATTCGGTACGGACTGTGGGGACCGGACTAATCTGATAACCAGTAGGTCGCATCGGTCGTCCTTCCACCTGCCGGGTCCTCCGTTCTCTCCGTCTCGTTCGACGGACGCAACGTCCGATTGTGGGTGGCGTCGGATGACGTAGGATTACTGGTAGACCGACGGTGCGGTGTCTGGTTTTCCATAATTAACGTTCGTACGAAGGATCTGTTCCTAAAACAACCCTACTTGCGTGCGTGTGCGGACTGCGGCGGAGTGGTGGAATAGCCGATTCCGCACGATTCGATTTAAATAGCCGAATATTCGTGGTACGAGCAAACGAGCCAAAAAGGAGCATAATAAATTATCGTTATATATTGATCTTTCTGATTGCTCAAATTTTTAATTTAATTCTCGACAACACTGGGTATTTTAGTTTATACTTTAGCATATTATTCGTTTTCCGCAGTGGCTTCTAAAATTATGTATTCTATTAAAAATAGCTAAATTTGAAACACCAATAAGAGATTGTACAAAAATACAATCTCAAATAATTAGTAAAGCAGAAACGACATTGTTACTTGTTACTTTGATATTCCGAGACCTCTGTCGATTGTTCGTACCTTAATCCGACCCTGGACGGACTGATCGGACCGAAAGTCATCCGTAGTAGCCGGCTTTACTCTCGGTTCGATAAGTTAATCTCGGCTGTCTACTCCTCCGCATGCTCGTGACGCTCGTGACATTGCCCTTTGATTTATTAGAACGTCGATCAACCCCACGCGATGGACCGTATCGAATTTCGAATGTGACTGTTTGCCTGTCTCTCGATATGCTTGAAGTTTACCTACGCATGGCGATATGACAGCACTGAAGAGAAAGAGTAAAAAGACGAAACATTCAACCACGTTAGATTTATGTGTTTACCAAGTGAATCGTTGACTCTTGTCGTTTTTCAGTATTTTTCAGTGTGTTTGAATAGAATGACGAAGTCATAAATGTTACGGAAGAGTAAATTTAGCCAATTTAATTGAGTTTTTGCATTTTGAAGTACACTGACTTCATATTAAAAATTTTTAATATTTAATATGTTTTTCCAACGCTTTCGGTTTTAACTAGCTACACATGTGCTACGTAATATTTTACTAAAATTAAACTAACAAATTACGTCGATAACTGGGTTCCGAATTTATATACGCTCTACTCCATTTATTAAAAGCAACATGCAAAAGTAATGAATATTATAATTCGAGAGATGAGTTGCAAATCAATATTTAAATTAATAAGATTCTTTTCGAAATTAATATTTATACGTATACGTTTGTATTAATATATACTTCTCTCACGATCAAAACCTCATAATTCAATAATTTGAATATTTGATTTGTAGTATTTATAATTGCGGTTAATTAATTTAATATACTATTTATCCAATTAACACAATTCCAATGCTTGACTGAATATGTATAGCAATGAATACATTTAATTGCAAATATCATGGTGTATGAGAGTTATAATTATCGTGAGGTCAAATTTTTAATTTATTTTTATAATATCTTGTAAATACATTCTACGTCTACATGATTCTTGATAGGAGGCGTTAGATTTGAAATGATTTGCATATTTTATCAACTCTCTCTCTCTCTCTCTCTCTCTCTCTCTGTCTCACTCTATACCGACTTACCTTACATCTAAATTAGTATACGTGCACCAAAGCGAGCCTTATGATAAATCTCGTTATGCGGGATCTATGCGATCTGCGTTAAGTTAACACGGGGTAGGAATAATTGCGCCCGCCACCGCGAGTTCCGATGGGAATCCTCGAGGCGCAGCATTCGAGGCAATAGGCACCTCGAAAACTCATCGGGTATGTAGATATCAATAAAGGGGATTCTAGGCTGTGGGCCGTAGCATCCGACGTGCGCGATTCGATCGGCTCGTTCTCAGCAATTCGCGGCATGCTGAGAACCGAGCAGCAATACCAGCCGCACCAAAACCGTAAGGGTTGGCGCTATGCCGACCCTACAGTTGAAGGGGGCAATAACATACCGTGAGTTGCCTCTGCAGTACTACGAATAATGGAGCCTCTCGACTATCCATGATTAACGCGGCAATAACGATTATTTATAGTCCTAAAACAATGTTTCACGCTGTCCACCCCTGTTCGTTTGCCGTCTCTCGTTCGACCTCCCCCCACTGTCTCTCTCTTTCTGCCGCTGCGCAAGGTCTGAATCAGCCGTCAGTACTTTCCCCATGTCCGTCTCTGAAGCGGATTTATGCAAAAAATTCCAAAACACCGTGGAAGTGTCTCCGTGGGGTCCTACTCCACGCCTAATTAATCGAACGGGATGAGTTACGGGGTGCGGGAGGGTGCGCAGCTGCGATTGGAAAAGTGAAGGATTTAGCGCGTGCAAAGGGGCTTTTATGAAAGTCGCGAAACAGATCCCTTTGTCCACACCGCGATCGTAGATCACCGCTGTCCTCGAGTACAGTAATGGGAGGAGAATATATACGGGAGCGACGACGTATCTCGGCGGATGTAATATGGGTATCGATCAACGAATGCCGCGAGGGAAAACAGCAGCAGAAATTTACCTATTTATCTATAATACCGATCAAAAGTAGATTTTGCTACGCAATGGGAAATGAAGTAATACGGAGGGGAGCGGAGGGAAAACGATTGAATACATTTTACATTTATATTACAATATAGGGTCGTGAGCAATTTTTTTTACATTTTTATTACATTTTCTTGTATAGAATGGCACTCAAAGCATAAACGTGCCCATAAATAAAATTCTTTTTTTTTTTTTTGAGCGTATAACTGGAGCAAGCTTTTTATAAATATGTATATGTTGCAGATATTATCTTTATATATTACTAAATATTTATGTTACGTTCAGCAATTTGTTTGAAATAAATTTTTAAACACGCTCGCTATCTATTTAGCGGTTCTACAATCAGCAAAGTATATGATAATTTTCATGAATCTTCTGACAAAAAAGTTTATCTCTGTGATGACGCATCGTTTCGTCGACAAGCTGCGTGCATGTCCAACTCGGAGTTTTCTCCGGCGCGTTCAATCAGCTTATGGGAGGGATAGCAGACGGACGAAAAACCAGGCCAGATATTTTTCATCCTGTTTACTGTGTAGGGATACTTTTCACGGCGTCATTGTTTGCACGGGTCAGCGGTGGCATAGTAATATCTAGTTGTCTCATTCGCTCGGCCGAGGGCGGAATAAGAGAACGAGGCGTTTGGTCCGAGGAAAACATATCCATTTCCGTGGGTGAAAGGGATGGCGAGCGAAGAGAAAAGAAGTGGAAAATGGTGGAAATAAGCGGCCAATAGAAGGAAAGGAAGTAAGGGTGGAACTTGGCTGGCTATCGACATTTCGCGCTCTCGATAATGACTCGCCGAAATTCCATCTCTCCCCGCATTCATCCCTTTTTCGCCCGCAAGATCGGTGTTTCTCCGTCCCGATTGACGAATATTATTTGCGATAAGAATTTTTCGGCGCGGAACGGACGGGTCCGATTGACCATTTCTATGCGACCCGCCGCGCCGGCTCTCGCCGATGGAGCCGGAAACGGCGAACAATTTCGCGAAGAATCCGCAGAATTCAATGCATACCTATGGGCTTCCACGTGAAGGAATGAATTAAACCTGTGGCTTTTAACGTTTCGCGTACAGATGTACTCGAAGTTTACCGGTGATTGATCAAAATACGTAAGCTGTGAGGGCGATTTATACTTTGAAACAAAAAGTAATTTAAGGAGTATAATTTTTAAAAAATTTGTTCATTACTTGATCTCTTGGCAAGTAAACGGAAAAAACAGTATTTCAAATTCTATCTGGTTTAAAAAGTTGACTTTGCTATATACGAATGAGTAATGAGCGAATCAAGTGCTTAAAAAACGGAGTCCGCCACAGAGCAGCAAAATAATAAGTAAATAACAATTACCTCATGGTTGCCCCGCTGTCGCCCGTTGCCTGCCTGGCCCCCTCCTCCTCTCCTCGGTCCTCCTTCGTTGCCGCATCTCCGTCTGTCTCCGTCGGCGCACTCACTCACTCACTCGCGACGTTCGCGAAAATCGACGATATCGTCGCTTATAATCGCGCGACACTTTGCACGGCACTCGCGGTATTATCCTGCGTTGATCTGTAACATAAAAATATTTTTACATTAAAGCAAGAAATCGCGCCGGAGTTAAACCTCGAACGAAAAAATGAGTATTACGAATGAGTAAGGAGCGAATCAAGTCGCGCTTGAGAAACGGAATCCGCCACAGGACAGCAAAATAATAAATAAATAATAACAATTACCTCACGGTTGCCCCGCTGTCGCCCGATGCCTCCCAGGCCTCCTCCTCCTCTCCTCGGTTCTCCTTCGTTGTCGCACCTGCGTCTCTCACTCACCCGCGACGTTCGCGAAAATCGACGATATCGTCGCTTATGATCGCGCGACACTTTGCACGGCACTCCCGGTATTAATTTCGCGACGCGGCGCGTACTTACTTTGTTCTTACACGGCAACGGAAGAATCACGGCGGAGAAGCTACGAACGAAACTATACGATCCGCTTGATGCCCGTTGACCCGTGACGTCACGCAGGTAGACGCTAAATGGCGGAAAGAATTTCGTAATCGCGCGGCCAACTTCACTCGCCGGGAGCAACCGTCGCGTCGCGTCGCGAGGACGCTACACTTGCTGCTTGATTAACTGCGATTAAATCATCGATTTATGAACACTGCGTATATCACCCACTATCGTCAGATATCGAAACACAATTGAATACGTAAAGTTAAACGCACGACGCACGACGTTAATAAGAGACTGCGATCTACAATCGCTAATTAAACACGCGGCGTCATTCGACTTTAGGGCTCACTCGTATCCTTTATCCGCATTCCGAAAAAACGACGCTAACTTTCACTGAAGACCGCACGAACACGACGCGAGACGCGAGTCAAGTCGACGGTTGAGAAAAGCAAGACCGATCACCCGAAAGAATGTAATCGAAAGTCAATATTACCGAATGCGACATACCTCGGCGTCCGTATAAACTCCGCGAAGCACATGTATTACACAAACATTCGATGTATCGCATCAGTTTTCCGTAATCTCAATCACCGGAGTCCAACGATACGCATTACTCCGCGATGCGATCCGAGAGCAACGACAACGACGCACGTACGTGAGAAGGGAGAAGGGAGTCGCGAGCGCCGCGGTAAACATGAGTAGCGGAGATGGAGTGGGGGGTAGGCTGACGAGGCACGCCGAACGTACGCACCGCGTCTAGTCACCCTATCTGCCCTCTAACCCCGCTACACCTGTTACCGCGGCGCCCGCGACCCGCGACGGCTGAAGTCACTAGATATCAATCCAGTGACTTTATCGACGGCCGCGACCCCGTTCTCATGTCGTTACTTCCGAATCGCATCGCGGAGTAAAGGCCTTCGCACATAAAATGCCGTAAGGACGTAAAACGTAAGCGTTAAGAAAATCGATCAATCCCAAATCAAGTATTTTCCCCTACTGGGGTTACGGACATCACAATACTTGATTGGGATTGGTCGATTTTCTTACGCTTACGTTTTACGTTCTTACGCGATTTTATGTGTGAAGGCCTTAATACACCAATCGCCGGTCCGACTATTCAGATTACGAAAAACTGTGATATTTATACCGGGAGTGCCGTTCAAAGTGTCGAAAGTGTCGCGCGATCATATAACTATCATAAGCGACGATTTTCGCTCGTGAATGTTTATTTAATACGTGTGCTTCGCGGAATTTATACGGATTCCGAGGTATATCACATTCGATTACATTATTTCAGACAATCGGTCCTGCTTTTCTCAACCGTCAACTTGACTCGCGTTGTGTCGCGCGTCGTACGGCTTCAGAATAAAGTTTTCGGAACGCGGATAAAGGAATTGAGCGGACCCAAAATCGAGTGACGCCGCGCCGATGTGTTTAATTAGCGTCATTAGCGATTATAGATCACATCTCTATTAACATCGTACGTTTAACTTCGTACTTAATTGTGTTTCGATATCTGACGATCGTGGGCGACACAGTGTTCATAAATCGATAATTTATCGCGGTTAATCAAGCAGAAAGTGTAGCGTTCTCGCGCCGCGATGCGCGACGGTTGCTCTCGGCGACTCCGGCGAGTGAAGTTGGCCGCACGATTACGAAATTCTTTCCGCCATTTAACGTCTACCTGCGTGACGTCACGGGTCAACGGGCATCAAGCGGATCGTATAGTTTCGTTCGTAGCTTCTCCGTCGTGATTCTTTCGTTGCCGTGTAACAAAGTACGCGCCGCGTCGCGAGATTAATACCGGGAGTGCCGTGCAAAGTGTCGCGCGATCATAAGCGACGATATCGTCGATTTTCGCGAATGTCGCGGGTGAGTGACAGACGCAGGTGCGACAACGAAGGAGAACCGAGGAGAGGAGGAGGAGACCTGGGAGGCATCGGGCGACAGCGGGGCAACCGTGAGGTAATTGTTATTATTTATTTATTATTTTGCTGTCCTGTGGCGGATTCCGTTTCTCAAGCGCACGATTTGATTCGCTCCTTACTCGTTCGTAATACTCATTCGTTCGAGGTTTAACCTCGATTTCTTGCTTTAATGTAAAAATATTTTTATATTACAGATCAACGCAGGGTAATACCGGGAGTGTCGTGCAAAGTGTCGCGCGATTATAAGCGACGATATCGTCGATTTTCGTGAGTGAATGCGCCGACAAAGATGCGAAGGAGGACCGAAGAGAGGAGGAGGGGGCCTGGAAGGCATCGGGCGACAGCGGGGCAACCGTGGGGTGAGTATTCGTTTATTATTCGTGTTATTCGTTTATTACTTTGCTATCCTGTTCTGTCACTTTTTCAAGCGCGACTTGATTCGCTCATATTATACTCATTATTCGGTCGAGGTTTAACTCCGGCGCAATTTCTTGCTTTAATGTAAAAATATTTTTACGTTACAGATCAACGTAGGGTAATACCGGGAGTGTCGTGCAAAGTGTCGCGATCATAAGCGACGATATCGTCGATTTTCGTGAACGTCGCGAGTGAGTGAGTGCGCCGACGGAGATGCGACAACGAAGGAGGACCGAGGAGAGGAGGAGGGGGCCTGGGAGGCATCGGGCGACAGCGGGGCAACCGTGGGGTGAGTATTCGTTTATTATTTTGCTATCCTGATTCCGTCACTTTCTCAAGCTGAAACTTGATTCACTCATTACGCGATACTCATTATTCGGTCGAGGTTTTCTTGCTTTAATGTAAAAATTTTTCTACGTTACAGAGATCAACGCAGGGTTGCCGCTTACAACTCCGCTGTTGCGCATCGGTCGGTGAGTTATTTTTTTATTTTCGGTGATAGTGATACCTGAATAGGACCGCGGCTTCTCCGGTATCCGGATTGATAACTATAAAATCAAGGTCCTATATGCCAATCAGTCTACTCTCACTTATTGCCGAGAAGCCGTGGCTCCATTCTGATTGCGCGGCAATAAATCGATAAAACGGGGATCGAACAGATGATCCATTTTGTAGCTCTACAGAAGTGCTATCACAAAGTAGCTTGTTCGGGCCCTAACATTCTCCTGGCGCGTTGTCTGATGTTTATTATTACAGCGAGCAACCGTGTGACAGAGTTGTATTTACACAAAGTCGCCACGCTGTCATTCGTACAGTGAAACTCAAACCGGCAAGTAGTTGCGCGAACCGTTCCGCGTGTGTCGTCGTACATATTATTCCTCTAAATATGGGGTCAAACATGGGGAAACATGACTAGAAAATACCAAACTTCATAATTATCACAGTAAGCAATTATTAGCTCTCGTAATTAAGAATTCATAAACGTATTAAGGCGACTGCTTATCGAAGCAGATTTCGAGTGATTTATTTACAGTAAAAAGAGTGAAACGCGATAGAGAATTGGTATTATAAATTATTATTTCGGAGTATTGATATAAGCTTATTATCTTTATTTTTAGCTTATATCCAGAAGATTGCATAAATTAACACGAACCACCACCAAACCATCCACCCAGACATACTTCCCATTGACCATTTCCGACAATACAAATTCGTTAAATCGTACGGAAAATTTTTGGTTACGCTGGCACGCCGGCAATGCGCATTAATAAACCGACGGAAAGGGAGCGAATCAGGGGGGGGGTCGACCAAAGGGTGAACGCAGACATTTCAGTATTGCGCTTTCCCTGCGAGAACGAAGCTTTTGTTTAATTGCGTCGACCGTCACGGTATAGCGGATTCGTGGGACACTAATGCGAATTTTGCGAGGGGATCTGAGATATAATGTCGTAGGTGGACCCGCGCGGAGTTGTCATCCGTTAAAATGTGTCTAACGTAGCAAACATTTTTCATTTTCATAATGCGCTCGCCAAATATAAAATACCATCCACATTAGACTTAGTGCCGTTGAATCGCACTATTATATTCCATCTGGATTTTAGTATGAATGTATTTTACATATCGACGATTTACTTAAAAAATTATTATATCGTTATCGGTGATCGATGATTATTATTATATATCATTATGCTAATTTTTCGTTGAATTTACAAGTTTATTAGCGCAATAGCATCAATTTTTGTGTGAACGATACTTAAAAATCGAGATTCACTTTCGCAGGAATATGTTCGTCTCCTATAATTCATTGCTCTAGCGGATTTGTTTATAACGTGACAAAACGCGCATGAAATCACGCCCATAAATTCTCGTTAACACCGTATATACTCCTGTACCGATACGACTTTCAGCCCCTCTTAATTTCACTCTGTGAAAGGATAAACCTTTTCTATATTCTCTCTCTTTCTCTCACAATTGTATCATAATTCGCGAAAGGCGTAATTGTTAGCTCGGAGATAGGGAAAAATCGTGGGGTACTTGCCACGAGGCAGAGAGAACGGGAGAAGTCTTCACCCTCCGCTCGTATATCTCTCGCGAGTTAGGTATATTTCTGAATTTTTAATCTCGTGAAATTTCACACCGTCATAAGAGACGCATGCTAACGCCCAAACTTGCACGCCGCTCCGTACCGAAGACCATTGTACGTTTATTAAACGCATAACACCTCCCGCTCTCTCTCTCTCTCCGAACTTTCGGAGATATATGGAGCGATTCGATCTTACCCCGTGTCGTCGTGATTCTGTCGAAACGTAAAAACCGTCTGTAAAAGCTTCCTGGCGTGAGCTAGCCGGGAGCTTGCGGCGGCAGCCTTCATCTTGGGAAATACTCTCGTTAAGGTACCTACTCTCGTTCTCGTACGAGCATAAATATTTGTAATGCGAATTTCAAAGAGTTCATGAAGCAAACCGAGGTTCTCCAACGTGGTTTCGGTGTTCCAGTTTGCATCCTCTTTTATTTATCCACTATTATTTTACTGTCGCACCGATGTCAACGTTACACGTAACAAAAGAGTTAATAATAACTACTTGCATTGCGTGGTTTACTTATACTTGCGTACAGAAAATAACATATACAGAGATGTGTGGAAATTCGGTTACATCAAATGTGTCACTGGTATCAAAGGGGACGAAATGGGAATATAAAAAATATGAGATGTTTGAAATCTCGTTGGCAGAAATTCAAAACGTCCGGCAACAATCGCGACCGCAAGGGTGCTTGTCCGCTTTAGAAAAAACCCCCCCGTTTCCATACGTAGATCACGGGCGACAGCCGTACGTCGTAAAAAAGCGTGTGACGGCTCAATATTTCGACCGGGGCCATTCTCGCGGCTTGTTCCTCTGTTAGCGATTGATTCCAATCAGCGATGTCGGGACGCTTTGTTGGGAATGACGGACGACAGGGGCGAGGTGCGGCGGCTCCCCTCTTTATTGGTGCACCGTCGAGCCATTACTTGGTTCACTGTTAACGTTAAGTGCATCGCCTATAGGTACACGGTGTCAGGACACCGAGGTAATAACGCCCTGCACTCGACCGTGCGCTGTAGGTATTCTGTGGCTGAGTGAGAACCGATTACCTCAAATTCTGTTTCCACGAGCGAGCTAGACCTGCTCTCTCCACGCGCTCTGCTGTAGCTACGAGGCTATCTCACATTCGCCATGGCTTTGCTTTGCAATCGGAGAATACGGATTCGTCTAGTCAACGCTCTCGCGTAACAGCGTCTGTTACTATGTCCGCCTATTTTCTCAGGGAGCGTTAGATATTAAATTACTTATGTGTATTAAATTTAAAAGAATATTTTTCAAGTTGCTCATTATGAAAGCGGACGTCTGATGAGCACTTCTTGATCTTTATGAAAGATTTGTCATCCATTTAGTCTCCTCTGCTTAAAACATCACCAATGGTTCGGAAACGTTCACTGCAGATCTTCGTAAAAGGCTGCTGGTAATCCGACAGTGATTCATAAGGCTATTCGCGTTAAGTGGGTCAGCGTCTCCTGAGTGAGAGATTAAAAAAGGAGATTAAGCACCAGCCATCCCTTTATATTCAGTAATACGTTAAAACGCCTGGAAGAATCGCCATTTAATGGTGCTAGCGCACGATCCGCCGACTCGCCTGAATTTCCCGATGTAACGAAAGGAATGCCCGGTTGGATATTGAAGCTCTTGTTTTTATTACATCGTTACGCGTACCCCGGCACGTCATATGGTCGCATCGTCATATTCCGTCCCCGCTTTTCCGCACAGTTTTATTATACTGCTCGAGTTTTTGACTTTTAAATAACGCTCGATTTACGAGAGAGAAGGACACGCGGTAACGCCGCGATATATCTTATCGCGTGATATTAACGGGAGACAAAGGACAAAAATTTTGAAATATCCCGGCAAGATTGATATTTTTAAAAGAAATTAAATGTCTTTTAATTTAATCATATAATTTAATTATAAATCAAAGAAGACAGTATACCAAAAGTAATATTTTACTTGATACAACATTAATTCTTTTCAATAGTTTTTTAAATAGTTTTAATAGTTCCCAAGATGTAATTTAGATGTTCCACGAACATTGCGTCCTAATTCGTATTTTCCCGATATAAACCAACCGCGGTTTTCGCACAAATCAAATTGAAATTTAACTACTTATCGAATATTGACATCGTGCGACAGATACGGATCTAATTATTATCAATTTATATATAACTTGAGCACACAGACTAGATCTGGCGTCGTTTTATCGATGATCATAAATAACGAATTGATAATTCGTAGATATATCACCGATTTAAGATTTACAAGGTTCAAATGTATTAGCAAAGTTAAAGGTCCTTTTTATTCTTGGTTATAGTTCTAGTTTTCGTATACATTGCGACATTTACCGAAATTATTCGCGACCTGTTTTCGCGTAACGAGTCTGACGGAGCGTGCTAATTCCAAAAAAGGTGCGGTGCATAACTCGATGCAAGAGAAGAGTTTGACCTAAGACCTAAGGCGTTCGATTGGAAAATGCCCTATCATGCAGCTTAGATCGCGAGAGAATGTTTAGTACCGTAAAATAAGCGCTGCTACACGGCGATTACAGCGGGTATAATTGAGGCGGGTCGAAAATCCCCTATTATCGGATTTTGTTTAACTTTACGAATATCCCTATAAATATTTATCAATACACCTCCTTCATCTCCGATGCGCCGCGTTGGCTCGCGTCTATCCGTGGACTCGGAAATCTTCCATCAAGTATCCGCAAAGTTCGCTAGCAGTCGCTGAAGCGGAAGTGAACTCTTCTTTCGGAAGGTGCGCGCTGAATTATCGTCGGATATTGAGGCCGGTTGTCGCGGAAACATATTCTACATGGTGATTCCGCCGGGGTTCACGTCCCATTGGCTTTTCGGTTATTACGTACAAAACTGACACGAAATTTTCCTCTGTCACGATACATCGGCTTTTGAAACTCTCAAATATTAAATCACATATTGCGCTGAGCGTCAAACTTCAAAATCAATATTCGTATATCACACAGACATACGTTTCTACCCTCCATTTGTTCCGACAATTATCGTTATCCGCGCGTTGAGTTTCCCCGCGAGAATCCTCTCGTCGAATCGCAGATTTTACTAGTCCTCGAAGAGAAAGTCCACCCAGAATGATCACGATAGAATTACGCGCCACATCATTACTGGTGCATTTCTAGTTGTTACTTAAAATAATACATTGCCGGGCGAAGGCCACAAAATATGCACATGGTATTATAATACCGACGCGGTATAATATATGTCGAGTTTACGAGCCTATAAACCGGAACGAACCTTAATATAAGAATGTTATAGTGTGGTCTTCATAAATTTTACAGAGTAACACCGCACTTTATCGCGATTTGATCGTATTTTATTCATACGTATCTGCGGTATGATTACACCATCCAATATTTTATCGATAGATGCATCGGGATAATGAATTGGTTATAGTTAGTACTAAGGATAAATATGTCGAGACATTTAACAGAAACTGATACGATTCTATTTTCAATAAATTATGATATGCAAGCATATCGTAAATAAATGCGTAACAATGCATAACGCAACGTAGTTTTGGAGACCGCTTAAGCGCGTTCGCCAACATCGTTTTTCCTCCCCGTGAAACTTGCAATCCGAAATAGTCATCCGGAATACGAGATTAGTAATCGTAACTTTCGAGTAACATCGACGACGATCGCGATTCTGACGAAAGAAGAAATACTTCACGATGACTTTTCCTCGCGAGAGAAACTTCTACGACCGGCAAGGAAATTACTTTCCACCAAGCTACGTGTCCCGCTCCGGGGGGTTTATGGTCTTGGAGCAGCGAACGACATTCGCGGCGGAAGACGAAAGGAGGACTTCGACGATTCAGCACATTTTCGGTCTTTCGTGTTTCATTGAGGCGCGTGTCATCGTCGAGCTGTCGAATG
Organism: Temnothorax longispinosus; assembly: GCF_030848805.1. Lineage (NCBI taxonomy): Eukaryota > Metazoa > Arthropoda > Insecta > Hymenoptera > Formicidae > Temnothorax > Temnothorax longispinosus. The sequence goes on along the minus strand of NC_092363.1, from coordinate 4,261,058 downwards.
GAACGGAGAATAGGATGAGCTGCGCGGAGATTGCGTGAAATAAATTTACTTCTTTTCGGATTTTCACGATCTTGTCTCGAAAATCTAAGTAATACAAACCTCTAACATCAAATTTGTAAATTGTTTTTTTTTACAAATTATTTTTACAAATTGTCCAATAGTTATAAACCATAGAAAATGTAACTTTTCGCAAATAAACTTTCAAGTAGATTGTTGCATCAAAAGCAGGCAATACTATATGTATAATGTGCGGTACCGATAATCGACAATGAAACGTGTCGTATTCTCTTCGTATTCATACAATTGCACGTCAGCAGCCGCATTGTGGGCTGGCGAATCCGCAACGGATGTGAATGCGGAACATTCAAAAGTTTTTGAACGTGTTGTGCCACTATTGGACTTGTTAAATATCCTCTCGTGAAGCAACGCGGTAGATAAGTTTGTGTTAAATAAATTCAATTCCTTTCATTTTAACGCGGCTTTAAATAGTAAAAGTATTTCTTTTGCAACACAAATATAAATACCGTTTATTACTATTTACGATACTTACAAACTAAGTCACATTAAAATTGGAGATATTTGCTGAATATTATTATTGCGTATATTTTTAACAAAAACTAAATTAGATAGCTGAAAACTAAAACGTAACATATTAATACATTCGTTTCATTTTGGGTTTACGAACTTTCAGTACTTTCGTCCCTCTCACGCCATATTTCTGGATTACGACAGCAAGTATACGCGACCATATTGAACGAGCCCACCTAATTAAGGCGTTTGTTCGACCCTATGGATTATTTAAATCAATGTCACGCTACTGGTCCTCGAGAGGCTCGTTAGAAATAGGGCCAATTACCATTAAGAGGTCGACGCGGGACGGCGGTTCCCCAGCTCCCGCGATAGCGAAAGAGTCCGAAATTATGCGCTCGTGCTGTTCCCTTACCCTCAGCAATAAACTTGAAAATCTTGCATCAATCCGCCCCTTCTGGGAACAGGAAGAGAGATTGTCGCCTCGTGTTTGCTGTACGTACACGGGTATGGCATACTCGTGCGATATGTATGTGCGAGGATACTCCCGCGCTGAGTACCGACGACAGTTCTTCGCTTACGACGCGACGCCGGCACCCCGCAATATCTGGCGGAATTAGTTGTCGCCCGGGTCCCGAGGTTAAAGGGTTGCCAGACAACTGGTTAAAAGGATTATCCCTGCTTACGTTACTCGGCCCAAGCTAATGCCCCACGCATTATTAAATCATTCCTGGAACCGTCGCGGAACAGTCTGTTGCCGGATGCCGTAAGACACGAGCGCCTCGTTTTCGCCCATTACTGAATATTCTCGTTGGCGTTACTTGGAGAGTAACCGTCGCGAAAACACGGAATTACCACTTAGAGGAGACTCCTCCAGAATTCCTGCTCTAAGAGCCTGTTCCGTGCCGTATCCCCTTGGTACTTGACCCCAAGTTCAAAGAAGTTACCTTTCAAAGGGTGCTGGAGTACGGAAATTTTATTCCACAAGTACCGGCCTTGTGGAGGCTCTTTCAGTATTTTTTCAGTTATTTAACGAATAAAGCTGTTCGCAGAGCTTCAACTTAAATTTGACCTAGACCGAATTAAATGGCACAAATTTAATGTTGGAAAATATCACTACCTGTTTTCGAAAGAAGAAATCTAATGTTTCTTTTCTTTCTAAAATATGCTGATTATGTTTTGACAAATTGAATCGTATGAACAGCCCTATAGAGAAGAAAGGCACTCTTAAAGGATAAAATCAAACAGACGTAACTGGAAAAGTTTCTACTGTAACTATACATCCCCTGAATGAGCAATGAACTTTGTCCGCCAAATGGGACCGAAGAGCTCGCGATTACGCAAATCTGCCATAATTCACACGGGCACCCTTGCTCGCTGAGGTTACACGACTGCTTACCATACTGAAAGTTCCTTAATCCGCGGATTCGAACAGTACCAACTGCATCGTCGTGTCGTGGAAGAAACTCAACTTTGAAGCGTTGTAGCATTCGGTAGCGCAGTCTATAGTTTCTTTCGCGCCCCGCTTCCTCCTCGATCCTTTCGCTTCTCTTTCTCTTCCGCCACCTTCTTTCTCGAGACAAGCGCCGGTCGAATAGCTTCCTATTTAAAGTTATGGACGTTGAAATCCTTCCGGAACTGTCCGCGTAAGTGAAGGGAACGACGAAGTCATTGTTCCGCGGAATCGTTTATTCGCTCGCATTGCATGCCTCTGCAGCAGCATCGACTGGCCAGGTAGATGCAGTCGCATTTCGTGTCTTGCTCGCGTTGGCCTCATGTGCGATCCCTTTACGCTCCTCGAGTTTATGGGCGCAAGCCATCGTGTCCACGTTTGCTTCAGGCTTTACCATCGACACGACCCTGCCCGCCGGTAACTCCGTGCCCGCTATCGCACCGTGCTTACGAGCTCTCGCTCGGGTTGTATCGCGAGGAACAGAGAGAGAAACGACCGGAGCTAGCGTGGAATGGAATAACGGGGTAGCAATCTCTCGAGGTTCGAGTCCCCGGGGAATGATTCGCGTCGTAATCACGGACTTCGTCTTAATGAAAATTTCGTGGCTTTCGCGTGGCGGCAGTACGAATGTTTCGGGGAAAGAAGAACGCGTATTCCGTACGCAAATAGGACTTCCGTCCATGGAAGTCTTCTGTAGCAAACGCAACGCTGCCCTTGAAATGTAAATCGGGTTTACATGCTAAGTGTTTAAAACAATTATTTGCATACGCATTTTTATTATTAATTATTATATAATAAATACAATTGATTAACATTGCTATTTTACTTTATAATTACACGAGTAAGAAAGATAGGAGATTATGAGAAATAAAGATTAAAATTACAATGTAGAAAAGACTTGTGTTCGACACATGTGAAAGCTCCGTAGAATTATAAAATTTATCTCTGGTCGCCCACACACACAAGAGAAAGAGTTTATAAATTCACGTTGCATTTGGAGAACCCTTTTTATGCTTTCGTATGCGTAGCCTTGAATATTGCATTGCAAGGTTCCACGCAAAGTAATTGCTCTACCAAAAGTTAGTAGTTTTCATGACTAATGTAACGTTAAATTGCGATAGCCAATTGGAAATGCGAAATGGAAGTAATGAGTTGAATTGCGCGCTGTAATTAAGTGCCGATGATTACGACGATGTATCAATCAACAGGTGAATCCGATTGTTTTAGACCGCTACGATTACAGCGTTCTAACGTGCGAGCAAGTATGAATTATGACCAAACTTAACTTATCGCGCGTCATTGTCGGCGGCATCGTCAGTCGCGTCGAGATACCAATACGATCACGCGGCGCAAACATTTCTGTATGCATTTTTCAAAATTTATCGACGCGATAGCGTCAATGTTATGAAAATTTCGCGCGACCTGAAACCACTCGCGCTTGCGATGTCGCGGATATCCAAAATCGATTCCGGAAGCCAGCTGAAACGCTAAGCGCCGTTTTGAGTGCGAGGTCGCACACGCTACACAACGCGCATTGATCGGGGAAACCGCAGCGGAACGGAAAGTGCTCCAACAGCAGACCGCTCTGGCTATTCCACTGGGGAAAAATATATTTTTGCAGTGGCTTAATCTGAAAATAATTCGACTTTATGGTGACATTTAGCCGCGTGGCGGCGGCAGCGGGCGGCGACGGGCGGCGGCCTCGAGGGAGCGTGAGCGCAACGCGCAGCTTCCGTCCCGTTTCACGTACGTTTAATTGTTAGACACGTGTGTGCAAGTCCAATTAAACCATTATGTGAGGGGCGCGAAGCGGGAGAGAGTAACAGAAATATAAAATCTCGGCGGAGTGCAATAATTCACTGGCGTTTCCGCGTCGAGTTTCGCTCACCTCGGCGTTTTAACTGGTTTTTATAGTTTCTCGCGTTTCCCTCGTTACAGCCCCGGGGTTTTGCATTCGTCGCAACTGCCTTACCGGTTGTAACACGGTCGTTAAACACCAGCGCGACGTCGGGGTTTGCGCAAAGGGAATGGGGAAAAAGAGCGGGATAAAAGGAATATGCCGCGCAAACCCTACTGCGTGACTCGCCTCGCGAAATTTGAGTCGCCGTGTCCCTGTGCGGCCGGGATACGTTCAACCGCTGTTATTTTCAGAATTCGCGGGCGAAAATGGAAAGCCGATGTACCGCTAACGAGAATTCGTGCGGCGCAAATCTCACCGGTACAAGCCCTCGCATCCGCCGTAAGAGCATCCCAGAATTTTTCCATCGCGATTTTATTTTCAGCCGTGCGTTTCACGCGCGGATGCCGTATCGGGTGGAAGAGACGCGGCGGTGACGAAGAAAGCGCGAGAATCACGAGCACGTGAAAACACGTTGTCGATGAGGGCGAAGCGAGGGTAGGTCGGCGCGGCGTGGCAGTCGGCCGGGAATAAGTTATGAACTCTATGCATTTTAAATGACTAAATCTCTGGGCCGAACGTACTCTTTGCTGGATTTTTCCGGGCGAGAAATGCATTATTGGCCCGGCAATCTCCCTAGACGCCGCGTCGGCGTCGGCGTCGGCGTGGCATCACCCGGCACATTGTACGTGCGGCGTTATCGCGCGTTACACCCGCTTGTTCTCGTGTTTCAAGAGGACACAACGTGTCGCCCCCTTCCATCGTCTCCTCTTATTTTCTCCCTTCGCGTCCCTCTGGCGCTCGCAGGCAGTCGAGTCGTTGCGCTTACATTGCATCGTTCTGGAAGGGACGCCCGGGGACCTCGTCGCACGTGCGTAAAGTCACCACGCGCCTGTTGTTCCCGCAGACGGCGATGTCGCTGTCAGAAGCACAAATACAAAAAATCTTAAGAGCGAGATTTGTTCGTAAGAGGAAATTATTGAGGAATCGTGAAGAAAAATTAAATAATGCAATATAAATTGAAAAGCAATTTTTCATTTTATTTCTGTAGACAAAAAAGCAATAAAATAGATTGACGGATATCAAGCAAGTGAGTACAAATTATATGACAGTTACAGTATCATTAATTTTTCAAAATGAGCAGGATATATATCCCTTACATTTTTATCATTTTCGATACTTTAATTAACATTATACGCGCAATCGTCGAAGATAGCAGAGAGAAATAACAATCTCGAGGATAAGTCACGGGCCGCTCCAATATTTACGCGGCCGCACGACACGCTATTATGTAAACGGATGAAATTTTATCGTCGCTCACGCGTATGCAAATCGCGAAGGAAAATAAAATTTGCATTGCGCCCTTTTTCCACGCCGCCCTTTTAGAACTTCGGAATCCAATCCGACGGCGCGCACTCTCAAATTCAATATGGTGCGGCGGTGCGCATATGGCAGTGTGTATCTCGACGGGATCATAAATATAATAGGTCTAGAGGGACGCGTTGCATGATGTATCGTATATAAAATTAAAAATTTGCGACGAGATAATGATTTTCCGTAAAATTTTGCTAAGGAAAAATTAATTTTCAATTGATTATCCGGGATTTTTGAAAAACTTTGTACAGCGTCAGATGCGTTATCGTGATTATTACGATTGAAATCTGGGCAGATTCGCCTTGTATTACTTGTTTCTATGTAAATTTATTAAAAAGACGCCGCGCGCATAATCGCGCCGCCAGACATTCCGCGGTAAATTAGATTACTATCCACTCATCAATTCCTTCTCTCTTCTACTTGGTCGCGTTATCTGAAGAATTAATAAAGGCCGGACCCTGCGGAAAGGTACGGAGGGACGGCGCGCCGAGCACCACTTTCAATTCCGCATTTGCATAAAATAATCCATAGCGGCTGGACGCGGTGAGAAATTACATCGTGCCGTGGACGATCTCGAGTACCAACCCAAGGGGCGTTGGTCGAGTGGAGATATTTATTATAGGAAATCAATTTCAAACGAAGGAATGCGCGCGATCGCGGAATTCAGATAAGAAATCAGAGCTGGCTTCTTATTTTGCGCGCCATTATTGCCGCGGAATCGACTGATAACGCTTTCAATTATTGAATTATTGAATTATTAAAAGAGTCGAAAAGAGAGAGAAAAAAAAGAGAGAGAAGAAGAGCAGGGTGCGGTCATTTCGCTGGTCTAAAGCTTTAACGCGCGCGACACATAGCATATACGTGTTCGAAAGTGCTATTTCGCCGGGTTCTGTGTGCATGCAAACTTTTAACCAAAAATAAAAAAAAAGATACGCACTCTAAAAGCACGCCCGCGTCGACGATCGACGAAGCGCGAAACTATATCAGGCGGTAGATTTTTATCATCGTACGCGAACGCATCGAGCGAGAGGCTCGCCTTTTAAACGTACGGTACCAGCATTTGCTCATTGTACTCATTGGCAAAAAAGCCGGCGAAGCGTGCAAAATTTATTAACTTCTCTCTTCCTAACGACGCGAGACTCCATATACCGCACATCCGGTGCGTTCGGATACCTTCCCGAAGCCCTCCGTTTCCATTAAATACACCGCGCGCACCGCGACCGGGGAGTAAATTTTTTTCTTCCCCGCCGACCGTCATATATCTTAAATCAGTTTTACGAGCGGCATCTTCGACGCACGGGAGCGTCGCGAATGACACGTGGACGAGGGCGTGGATGCAAGCGTTTTGCAGTATTGATGCGTTCTCGGTGCACGCCGAGCTAAGGGGTCGAGGTCTCCCGGAGGTCACGTCATTTCGTGTTATTAAATTTATATAGACGACGCGGACCTCTCTGATCCCGGCGACGTAGATTTGTCAGGAGGACGGTGACCCCGCAGGCCTTGTGGGAATTCAATATTGCACTTTCCCGTGTCTCTGTCCCCCTCCTTTCTCTGGAGCACCGTTCTTCTACCCTCTTGGGGAGGCGCAGCCGGCAAATGTTTGTGAAACTAATGCAACCGTTCTGAGATTTGATGACACAAAGAGCGAGAGGACGAAGAGTGAGCGAGAGAGAAGGACAGAGGCAGGACAGGATGAGTAGTACGGGGATACACCCGACAGTTAATCTTTTGCTCAAGAGCGATCACATTTTCGGCCGGCAATGAAGACGTAGGAAGTGTAATATTTAAAAGGCAGTCTCATACAGCATAACAGTGAAACAAAGTTAAATAGTTAAAATTATTTATGTTTTAATAAAGAATACGTAATTATATCATAAGCGTGTGAGCGGTGAAAAAATATTCTACTTGTTGTTTTTGAAAATATAAGAAGATAATATTATAAAAATTTATATTTCTATAAGAAATTATGGTTTAGAAAATGAAAACCTTGAAAAGAGAGCATATCTTGGAGAAGGGGGAGTCCACTCGACTCAAGCAAAAAGTTTTTCCAAGTAATTACAAAGTTTCACGACAAGAATTTAACGATCAGCTCGCAATGAAAGCGTAGGAATTAAATAAGTATTTATATATATAATACGAATTTTAACTTTCCGAGAACTTCATTTCAGAAAGCGATGTTCTACTTGTTCTTGTTCGTAAAGAAATGAAGAAGTCTGACCTATAAGACACATTAAAGTATTATAACGGGAAATATAACCATATTTCTGTACCGAAGTTAATTATTTAAGTGCCAGAATATTTTTATTAATATTTTTATTATATTCTTTCATTAAAAATATGGTTTATTACTAATAATTAAATAACACGAAACAAATTATTTATATAGAGAGGACACTACGGTTCACAAATACAGACGAATAGCTTGTTTTTCACATCAAAGCTTATATTTTACGCTGCTGGAATATAAGCTCTGCTTACTCTTAATTAATTAATTATTATCAGATTACTAGTGCATATCCATTATTCAGATTTCAGATTATAGAGTACACATACCGCACAGTATTCGGCTTCATGTTTATGCAAAGTATACAATAATGTTTGAATAGAAGCGACCAATATTCTAATCAGACAATAGCCTTAATTAATATTAATTATCATGTGTCAGTTATTAAATAGTAGGAAAAGTAAATTGCGCGATAAAAAAATTCAGAAGACTAAACACCACGATATAACTTGAGACATACTTTTAAGTGAAAATAATATTCTTATATCATATCATGACGTCAATTCGAAAGGAAAAGAAGTTTGATACGTAGAATCCCACAATCAATTTACTATATTTTAGTAATGTAATAAAATATTACGTACGGTGATATAAATAAGACATTGTATACTTTATATGTATATATATTTTTAAAATACATTTCATGATGCTGAAATATCTCTGTACCCTATAATTTTTTTCGCTTCTCTTGTCAGAGACAAGTTGTTTCGTTTTTTCTTCTAATTTTTTATCGAAAGAAAACTATCGTCTGCTTAGGAATTTTATCAAGACACAACGTTTAAAAGACGTGGAAAAAGGAGACGCGAATAACGAGGGAATCCGATCAGGGGATTAAAGCCGTTTCCCCTTCATGAGGCAACCGGGGACTGCTACTTTTTTTTTAAATCGCCTGCGTGATATTCCGCGCGTGTACGCGAGTCGTATGTTTACCTCGCGGTAATGGGTGCCGCTGCGTGACGTGGTTTCTTAATTTTGCCGGTTTCAGTCCCTCGGACCGGATGCGGAAGGGCGGAAGGACTGCTACGAGGACGGAACACCGCACTTTGCGGAATCCGACGAGAAAAACGAGACGGAGCGCTAGGCGAGAGGCACGGTGAGGCGAAGGGGAGCACTGACGGAGGGGCGGGAAGTAGGTAGTCGAGGAAGAGAAATAGGGATAGGAAAAAATAAGGCGCGGGATGGTAGACGAGTGCGCGAGAGGCATGCCAAACAGGTGCCCAAAAGGGTATCGCGCTTTTCTATTTTTCTTCGGCTCTCTCGTGGCTGACTCCTGCCCGCGGTTCATGATCTCGGCGAAATTGCAGTTACACACGTGATGCGTGCACCTATTTTCTTTTCATATTTTTTTCTTTTCCGTGACAGCGAAATGAAACCACTGCGATGGATGAGACGCTTCACGCGCATACAATGCGGATGGAAGATTCATCATCGCGTTCGGACTTGTTGGAAGAGATTTGTTGTTTAAAAAATACGTAACATGTGCTGTGGAAAAATTTTGACATTAACGATTTCATGATCCAAAAATACTGAAATATTTATAACTCTATTATTGTGTAAAACCTGTTGCGCATATACATTATTTTTCGCGGAATCCGAGGTAGATCGTTGCTTACAAAATGCTCATCCGTTTTTAATATAAAGGACAGACATTCTGTGAACAAAGACAAAATGAAAATCTTACAGAATTTAGACGAACTTTAACCTTAGCTATAGTGCACTATTCAAGTTGTTCCTATCAATCTCATGATGTCGCCGTTTACAGCGAGAGCTAGGGAACAATGCGTCATAATGTGTAATTTTAGTTCGTCGAACTCCAGTAACGTGGGAAACTATACATCACGCTCGATACAGCACTTATATATTCGCGCAATTTCAATTTCGCTTCTCTAGATGGGTATCGATGATGCATAAAGTACCTATTCTGTAATATACCTTCAATTTTTTACGCATTTATCGTGCCGCCTCGAGAGGTATATATATATATATCTCATGCGCCGCGACTCAATTATGAACAACCAAAATCGAAAGGAATCTTTATCTTCGGCATCACGCGAGCGCGATAATCGCATTTTAATGAGTCTCCCGTCGCCGAACGACAAGTACTAATTATCCAACAATCTGTCAGCGAGATACAATTAAACCGACATTATAAAGTCTCGACGACGAGAGACAGAGTTGAAATTTCCAGACTGCCTCCACTTCGAGCCTCGCGGGAGGCCAGTCTTAAGGGAGGATCCTTTAAATTCGCATAAACGCGAGAAACTATCCCCCGCTGAATACTCGTGTACAACATCGCGACGGGACTTCGCTTCTTCCGCTGCTTGCTCCCGATTTCTTCCTCATTCCCCGTCCGTATCCCCCCCTTTCACCCCCCGTCGCTACGTCGTCCGTTCCCCCGGCACACAATTCACTCGCGCTCAAAGTTAAATACTCGGCGCGAAACTTCCGCTTTTCGCCCTGTGCCTTCTTAATCATTGACACTAACTCACGCCCGCTTGGAATGTATAAATAACTAATTAGACGGCTGACGCGGGCCGAGAGAGCGCGAGGCGCGAATGCATAATTTAAACATCCATTAACGCGCACACCATAGTTCCGCTGTTAATACGCGCGGGAAGGCCGCATGCCTTAATTCGTCCCGTGGGAATTCGGCAGAGTTCCGAATCTTATCCGGGCTTGATTCCGCCCGTACGCGTGTGACATCCTCCTCGACAGTGCGAGATGTCTTTAATATGTAAGCTGGAGCGTTTATATAGTATCGCACAATACTCGATAAATCACTACGAAATTACTTCAAAATTATCACTAATACTATTTATGTTATACTTGTACTCTGGAGTACAAGTATAACAAAATAAGATATATTTCCAACGTTTAAGATTAGGATTTTAAGACAGACAAAATCATGTATTAATACACAATATACACATTACGTGAACGTGCATTAATTAATTTTATATTGTTCTGTAAAACAATATTTATTCTCAATACGTATATAATTGCAAAAATCGAACAGATTTGATGATTTTAAGGATAGCAGCGTACAACTAGCGTAACCTTTTTTTGCGGGCGTAACAACAGCGTGTCCCAGCGCGGAAAACATCCAATACCGTGATTGCTAGCGAACAGCGCGAGTAAATGTAACATACGTGTACGCAGATACAGTCCATCGCCGTCGATATCTGCGATAGGCGAAAACGGCGAGGCCGGCGTCGGAGGGAAAAGGGTGACGAGAGGCAGCCCCGGCCCTCTGTCTCGCTCCGACTTGGTGGCACCGAGAGTTGACAGATTGGAAACAGTCCGAGACTTTTATGGCAGCTGTTTCCCGCGCGACCATAAATCCTTTATCTCGATTGTTTATCGTACGGCGAGAGAGAGAATTTCTCATTTGCGTTAAAATTGTTCCCGGGATCGTATACATGCTCGATGCGCTCGTCGTCTCCGCCGAGAGCACTCCCTCGTCGTCGCCCGCCACCCTTACCGCTCTTTCTACCCGCGAGAGTCCCGGGTATACCGCCAACCCTCAACCCCGCTCTTCCGTTGTCCGTTTCGCCATTCCCGCGTCTCGGTGAAAGCACGCGTGCATCCGGCTGGATGCAACCGCACCTGAATGCGCGTACTTATATTGGGGAAATGTTCAATTTTATGGGTCATTTCGCGGAGCTTTATGCCGTGCCGGGATTGCCCGGATTCGACGAAAAAATTCCGACCTGACGACGCCGTGGAATCCCGACCGAGCGGGCCACGCGCGCCGCCGCGGCGGTCTTTCGCTTTTACGAACGAGAACGAGAAACGTGGCATTCGGCAAAATTAAGAAGCAGCTAGTCCCTCACGCTATTATCCGTCCGTTCCTTCGCTTCTTCGCTCCTTCGTTTTATCCGCCGGGTTCACCGGGTTCGACGATGGAATTTAGTAGAAACGAGAATGACGAGCTTCGAAGTCCCGGGATAATGGCGCGTTCCATAACGGCGGGAATGTTTAAGGCGGATGGCGGTGGTTTGGGGGGCGAAATTTCGCGCTCGGTGAATAAAATTAGTCGCCCGCGCGATTAAGAGCGGAATGGAGTTTTTCGCGCGAGTATTCACGACGGTAACGTTCTTGAACGTTTTATTAACGGGACGTTATGCTCTCGTCGATGCTCATCGCCGCCCCCGGTGTCCGAGCGAGGCATAATAAGTTCGTACGATATAAAAATATGTATGCACGTAGATGCGCCTCGCCCCGCTGCAAAATCGGTCGTGCACAATACGCTCACGTCGCAATAAAAATACGCGCGCACACTCGCGGCTACGAAAAACGTTTTACAGTCACGTCGCGGTGGATTTTCAGTTTTACGTTTTGCGGAGGGGAAAGCGTGCGCGCACGTCGGTGGAATAACATTTGGCCTTTTGCAGCCGTCGATTTTCATCAAGTGATCCAACTTTGTTGCGCGGTTCGCGCGTGTTTACGCTCATCCCGTTACACCTGGTGCACGCGCGCGGCGCCCGTCGTGTATTATCCAAATTGCATTATCGCTCTCTGTTTGCGCGGTTATAACGTCAGCCGATGTATTTGTCACGGAGCGCCTCGCCTCGTACACGCTCGGTCAAATGGCTTAATTGCTTTGTCCACGCAATTACGAAATTGCTTACAATTTACAATCAGCCGACCGGACTCGCGCGCTTCTCGCCCCGATCAATTTTACGAACGTTTCGCGCGCAGACCGTCCTTTTTTGAAGCTGTTTGCCTCTGTGCATAAATCAGCGCCCGCGTCGTTCGTGCGATAAACGCATATTGATATAAACCGTTCGGCGCAATTAGCTCTGATTGTTACCGTTGGCCGATTATTCTCGTCGAAAAAATTTCGAAAATCACTGAAAATTTATTCCACGTCTTCTTATTCCGCTCGCGGTACTTTCAAATCGCGAGGCACACCGATTATCTCCCAGTTTGAATGAGCGTTGCTGCGTTGAATAAGCGAATGATTTATGAGTGTTGCCGACACATCAAGCTCAGTCGCGATCGTCACGATCATTCTTGCGCATTTTTTTAATCCCCTAGCATCCCCCGTGCTCGTGAATCCCGCACCGCTCGTATTTCACAAATATCGGATCGCACGCGGGCCGTAAAGTATTCCCAAAATTCCCGGCGCTTAAACGGCCGCGCGTGGGCATTTTGCAAAATTTATTTTCGCGAGAATCGACGAGCAGCGACGGCGGCGACGTCGACAACGGCAACGGCAACAACGGGACGATCTGTCGCCCCCCTCGCGAGGCACGGGCGGACGATTCGCGCGATTGGCGACGAAACGGCAGCGACGAGCCGCGAGTAATCGATTTTTCGCATCCGATGGGGCAATAGCAACTACGCCGTATAATCGCGAACGGCAGAATAATTTAATAATGCCGTGGACCGTGCGACCGTGCCAAATTTAACCGCGCTTACTCGCACAGTCGACTACCGATATACACAGAACGCGAGCGGGATATTAATGGAATTGGAACGGATGATCCTCGATTACCTCGTTCGTATATCTTTTGCTTTGCTGCTCTTTCCTTTTTCCTGATTTGCTTTGTCTTTCAGGTTGGATCTTTTATTGGACATTTAATGGACCGTCCATTGATTTTACGCTAAAATAGCCCCCTTTCGTATTGACTAACTCACTTGCAGAGCTCTTTTTGTGAAAAATCGAAAATGCATTCGACAGTGTACTCTTGTCCTCGAATCGACCGATACGAAAACTAAAATTTCGAAATTTCTCGGTGAGAATAAATGCGCGCAGTGTTAAAATAAACAGGGGCGGGGGAGAAGTCGGCGAGGGACGAGCGCATATTTTTATACGCCCGGGGAAAATACCGGGGTGCGAACAGCGGACCATTTTCTGGCCATTTTTCTGAGGTATCCGGCGTGGCGGACCGTGCTGTATTTGTTTTCCGCACGTAACGAGTTTCGTATATAGACGAGGTCGTTATTTGCACGCGCGATTCGTTACATACTAATTTTGATGTCGAACGTGTGAACTATACAAAACGACACGTTTTATACAATGGATTTTACCGAAATAAAACTAAAGCTTTTACAGTGGTCAAGTGGTTGACGAAACTGTCAAAACCTCGATGAAATTTGGATTGCTATTGCTGCGCAGAAGAAGTCGGTCTAATTCCGATCAAATGTTCTATAGTCCACGTCATTTAAGATGATGTATATTTTATTTGGACGTTATTTGAAACATTTATATTTATCTAGCAATGTCGCTAATTCGATCTAGATATGGCATGGCTATAAAAGCTCTAAAAGTTTCTGAGAACTTCGCGATTCAATATTACTTTGCGAATGTTTGATGTACGACGAAATTGATAGCCAATCGAGCGAATGAATCGGAGGACCCCGCGTAAGTTGGAAAGGTTTACGTCCCCCAGTCAGGCAAATGCTAATCGTAAGTACAGGGAAGACGAGAAGCCATGGGGGGGAGGAAGAAATACACCCACGCGCCACCGATGGAATCGAACGAGAAGGCTCTCCGATTCGGGAAAGCGTCAGCTCGCCTGTCTCGCACGATTTCATCCGCGCCGAAATAGCCGCGTAGCTGTGGCGTCGTCTACAAATCGAACACCACGGCCTGGCATCGTGGAATTCCTAAACGCAAGCCAATAAAAACTTTTCCAATTGACTTCCCCCGGCTTAATTCACTGGAACCGAACGTAAGTAGTGAGGCGGGTTGTATGGCGAGCAGAAGGTTACTCAACGACGACGAAGACGACGACGACGACGACGATGGCGACGGCAACGGTGGTGGCGACGACGGCAGTCGATGACTAAGAGAAGAAAGAGGAAAGATGAAGGCAGGAAGAGAAAAAGGGGTGGCATGACTGCCGACACGCTGCCTCAGAAGGAGCGAGGGTTGCGCGCGAGGGCTGCGATTCGAAGTTCGCGTTTCCGTCTGCGATCGCAGAGCTCCGATTTCAATTTAGATCGCTTGCGGGATCTGCGCGACCTGATTTGGCTTCTTTCAACAACCCTGTTCCATTTCGAGGCCCGGTTTTATTAGCCTTCTTCAATAGAACACTTTGTATACAAGTGGTGCGGCTACGAGTCGAACGTAGTCGACGGAATTGTGAGATCGGCCGCGAGGAATATGAATGAGATTTAAGGAACGCCGTATGCCCCAGTTCTTAAATAGATGATAGAAGTACAGTAAATGACAGTTAAGATATTAAGGGTAACATTATTTATTTGTAATATAACGGCACATGTATCCATTGAAAATAGTTTTTCTTCATAAAAAAAAACATTTTGTCTAAAGATCTATTAATATTATTATGCCGCATATGAATTCTGAAGTACAATACTCTTGAATTCTAAAGATACACACTTCAGAAATAAAAGAATAAGCTATTAAAGTACAAACCGACAATGTAGAAGATAGAAAAGGTGAAAACGATAAAGAAGAAGACCGCTTCAGAAAAATACGGCTACCGGGATACGATTTATCGGCGGGGCCCGAGAAGGAAAAAGGTCTTTGTAGAATAGATAGTGACGAGGGTTCGCTGTCGTGGCGGAGAACAGATTGGGAGGAGAAAGATAGGCAAGAGAAAGGGAGAGAAGGCGGCGATAGAGGGGAATCGGATATCGGCGTAGTTCCGTAAAGTTTCGATAAGTCGGTCCCGAAGCGTTTACTTCCTAGTGAGCACGACTGCCGAGCATAGGATGGAAGGCTGAAGGAAGTCTAGACTTTGGAAGATCAAAAGGCATCGTCGGCCTGGAAATAACGCGGTCCTAGTGTCTGACTTCGCAGTCGTTAAGTTTCCGGAGAATTCTCCTCTCCGTTCTTCGCCTCTTTCCTTCCTATCAAGTTTTATCTTCTTTCGCGTTCTCCTATTCTAGTCCCAGCACGATGTGATTGTCTTTCTTCTTGTGCATTGCTAGTTCTACAAATCAAATGATCGTTGTTACCCTTTCAATACTATGGGCACATATATACGTAAGATATTTGTTTCGGAGTTACAGATGCATAACGTACGTAACACGGTCGTTATGTACATACGCATATTTTCTTTTAACATAGTTTTGACGTATCTATGAAAAAATTAACGTTTAAAAATGAATAATGTCGAAAAATGTACATATTTTAGTAAAAGTCCTACATTCAGCCGTATGTTACACAACCACTCGGTACTTTAAGCTTAACGCAAAAAAGAATTCCGGCTACAGCGCTTTCTATTGCCAGGTAAATCCGGTCACACAGAACACTCAACGTGTCGCGCTATTTTGTACTCAAAGGATTAAACGCGCTTAATCCTTTGACATTCAACCGAGAGTTACTTGATATAGCAACGCTAACGTCAATCTTATTGTCTAAATAAAAAACCGACTATAATTACTGTTCGTTAATTAAAGCAAAAGTATCAACGAGAAGAAGCAAACCGTCAGTGATTCATTGATTCGGTGCAATAATATCACACGATCATTTTGCGCAGGCGGTGATATCTTAGCGGGAAACGCAATCCCGAGGAAGAGAACCGAGCGCGCGCGCACAGCATGAATGAACCGATCCGCCCTTTCATTTTTGTATCGTTTCTTGCGGGAGATTTTCCATGAGATCAAAGCACGCGACGAAAACTTTGATGTGATTACACGTCCGCGTGTAAGAACCAATTGCATCTTTTTCTCGATGGTGAAACGGAGGTGGTGAAGCTACATTCTCGCTCGACTGTCCGAAGAGAAGAAGAAAACGCTCGCGCTCTCGAGCCGCGCGCGCGCGCGCGCGCTCGTATTAGGATTCTATTAACCTATTTTTCCCGTCTATCGCGCGCCCGGGTCAAGCCACAAAAGAGAACGTTAATGACATTTCTTTTTATCCCGGGATCGGGGCGAGGCGGAGGCGCGCGTGGCCTCGGCGTAGCCGCGGAAAAATAGCTTTGTTTCGCCGCGGGGCGGGCAACGCGGGTGGTGCAGATTGCATTCCCCGCGGAACGTGGAAGCACGAGGGCAGAAGTGCCGATTGTTTCTTTATGACGATGTTGAGTAATCGCAGGGAAAACTTTTGCCTCGCAACTTCTTTTCGTTCACCACCGAGCGCGTTTCCGAGAAACGCGCTCCCGGGTATAAGAATACGTACAAACGCGAAATTTCATTGCGAATCCGACGATTGTCCCGATTCCGGCTGCGCGCTGTGTCATAAGTACACCTCAACGATACAATCGCTCCCGTTCCTCGTGCAATTTTACCAACAACGAAAGTACGTTCTTTAAAGCCGTGGAAATTCTTTCATTACGTGCGAGCCATTATGCTCAAAGGATATTCATTGCTCCAGTTTTATTATTACATTTCACTCAGTGTCTTTTATGCTTTACATTCTTTGCGCAGTTTCGATTTGCAATTTTAATGGATTGGAAATATAATTGTTCGATTTGTACGCTTTATCAGTCCGTTATCTTTTTAATTGATTAAGCAATCGATTGCGCTTTCAAAGCGCGTACCTCTGCCTAATATCATAGATTTCATTACGTAAATGATGTTACATTCGTATATGTATCCGACATTGCATTTATTAATATCAATTACCTCGAATCGCCGCAGTTATTATCGTGTCGATTTAATATTGAAATAGTGATTTTGTACTCTCACATAGTTACGCGAAATCGCAGAAATTATCGCATTTATATGTATCAGTATCAAGTATTACCACAGAGAATGCACGACTGATTGTACAATTACTATTCGCGGATACGCATTACGGTAATATCTGACTTTTGCGAATTTTATCGGGCAACAGTATCGTGAAATCTCCATCTGCAATCTAGGAAATTAGGGCAAATCCGTGAATCGAAGCAAAATCCCTCGTTACATTATTTATTTATGATCAATATATTTGGCCATTTTTTTGCTTGATCTTTGCGCTGAATCTATAAAAGGACAAGACGGTGTATTCCAATAGAGCCGGGAAGTCAAAGTTCCGGGGAATGGGAGAAGACAGGGCAAAAGGAAGGATGAAAATGGCTTTCAATATTCCGTAAAAGGAATCGCAAAAATTCGGATATTAGCTCGCTTCACGTCGATAGTAATCATATGTGAGGAGTCATCGGTCTACAAGGGTTGCACGAGCGGCAAGGGTAACCACCGCGGGAGGGAGAGAGCTGAAAAGGACGACGGAGCGAGACGGTGGGCCCCGGCTTGCCTTTGAGGTCCTGCCAAAGAACATTCCGTACGAAAATAAAACAAATAAATCGCGTGCTTCAGACGTTTACGTAATGGGAAATGAAATAGGATGTTGATGCGACGACTTGTTTCTCGCGCCGCGCTCCCCAACTACCGCTTTCGCCGTTGCAAATGTACAGCACCATCGGCGCACCATCGCCGCCCGCGATCCGTTCGTCTGCGTGTGCGAAGGCGCGCACATTGCGTTAGGCAAGGCGCGAGCCTCAGATGCGATACGCGTCTCGCTGGTCCGCCTCGCAGGAGGGAAAAACCAGGTGCGCCACAAGGAAAAATATCCAATCTACTCCTGTCGGTCAAAGGGAAAGTATCTCGAGCAAAAAGGCCGGCAGAATGACATGAACGCGGTAACGTCGAAGTAGACGAGCCAAGAACGTAAAGGAGAGTAGAGATGGAGTTCCGCGTCAGCGCCGAACTTACGCTAAAAACGTCTCTTAGTCACCTTCTTTGGCCGCCTCGCTTTCAGTTTGTTGCACGTAATTTATTACATGCTCTGTACTCGAGTATGCTTGAGTAAATGCTTATCGAGATAAGTAGTTGACGAATTATCAAAATCACCAATCGATCGCGACCTCGATCGCGACACAATAAATTATCGCGAAATAAATTATCATGAGAATAGCTAATATTGCTATTTGTGGAAATGTAATTTTATTTCGTAAAAAGTGAAAGAAACATGGATTAAATTTGTTTAATTATCATCATTTATAATGATTTAAATTTTTAATATTAATTTCTTTCCCTCATTGTAGTTTTATTCATCATACAAGTATTCTTATATGAATATTCATCCTTGGGGTTCTCGCTGCGTTGTGCGTAATGATAAACGCGTTTGATAAGAAGCTCTAAGCACTCTCTAGCGCACATCTCAGAGTGTATTTTAGACGGTAACTTTTTCTCGTTGTTCTACTCGGAGCACCTGCGTGCACAGATCGTTACGAAATTGCACGGTGCTCATGCAGGTTTTAAAAGCTCACCCGACGCGCGGCGTTTGCGGCCCGGACTTGTTTCTTGATACCCGCAGATGCTTTTCGGTGGATTTACAGCCGACAGTACGTACGTAGGCAAGTGCTCCGGTGCCACGGCGGGTAAGGCTTTGCCCGGATGGGGGTTTACAGAGGAGCGGAGACAGGGAGGAAGAAGGAAGAGAGAGAGAGAGAGAGAGAGAGAGAGAGAGGGTCCTCCTGGAGGCAGGAGGCAGCGATAAAACCAGCACCGCGAAGGCGCGTCGGCCGGGATGTTTTTAAAACTTACTCCTCCATCCGCACCGACACACCCACACCATTAAGAAGTACATACCGGGGATCCTCTCTTTCTCCACAATTTCTCTTTCACTCTCTTCCGTTCCTTCCTTGCTCTCTCGCGTTGTCTTCTTTTTCCTCTCTGGCGAACGGCCTGTAAAGTCTGCTGTGTACTACGTCTTTCGGCCTCACCCTGACAAGAATACACGTCACGCTCGAACAACTCACTCCGCACTCTTCCTATATCTCTCCTACAGCCTTACTTCCCTCCTACTATTTGCGCCGCGTTTCTTCCGTTCTCATTTAAGCCAACCAGACAAGAGCCTGGATTCGCCACGCCTGAAGCCTCTCGCCTCTCGCGATTTCGTATATCGTACGGGGGGAGGGTGATCCGCGAGCGGAACCCCGAAGTCGTTCGCGCGGATTTAAATATCTGAAAACGGCAGGGAAAACGCCCTTTTCGCCACGCGTTTAGTAAGCCCTGTTTCCCTTTTCTTTTCCCCCCGCGTCGGTCTCTCACGCGCTAGAGCGTCAATCTCCTATCAGACGGGTCCCGGCCTCCATCGTCTTACTGTTAAAAGCCGGGCTTCTTTTCTCTCCTACTCCAAATCTCGTCTCCGCTTCCTCCACTTTTTGCCGTCTGAAAGCCCGATAGACTTACAGCGCCGCGCCGGCTGTGCGCTTATCTCCGAGTTGCGTGCGAGTATACGTGCGAGGGAGCTTACCCGGTATAAAATAGGTTGAATTTAGCCGAAGTTTGAAAGGAAGATTATTAATTCGACGTATTGCAGTGTTACATTTACCGTATAATATCTTTTGCATTGCTTCATTTGTATATAATTTTATATGACAATTTTTTTCAACTCTTGACTTAGCGTGACTGAATACATAGCGATCCTGTTTCACGTGATAAATAGAAATGCATTTGATGGTGCATAAATAATTGCAAGAAATGGATAACTCTTTCAATTATGAAGATTACATCGCATTCAATTAGAAACGAGACAAATATTTTGTGAAACATCTGACGAGCGCCATCCTTTCGATCTGAAATACCCGAATTCATGTTACGTCGGTGAAGTACCTCTTAACTAAAATTTAATCGGTATTTACTTGAGTTATAGTGGCAGCGCGACGTAGCTCAACTTTCGCGAATCTCTTTAAGTTACGTACACACAGTTAATAGATCAGACCGCGCGATAATCGGATCCGCCGCGTCGGTACGGCAATAACGCCGTTCTCCCCAATCCGAGGGGAGCTCTCATTTTTCGGCGGGCGTCTTTAATTAAGATCTTCCGTGGAAATTTCCCTGGCGTATTCGGCCGGGGGGATTCATCGAAAGCGTCCGCAATTCCTCGATAAACCGTGTTGAAAGGAAACTCGTTAAAACCAATCTGCCAGGGATCGAGTCGATCGTTTTGCACCATTCGACTGCGGCAAACCGAAGGATGAAACTGAAAATCGAGTGAGGGATCGCTGAAGGATAAGCAACAGACGTCAGAGAAAGACAGCGTAGAAAGGTGATTAGAAAGAATCTTGAAAGAACGACGAGGTTTCGACGTCACCTATACAGATACCGCTCGGGGCGAATCTTATTTTTGATCACATCAGAACGGTTGATCATCAAGGAAGGAAGAAGCGGCGATCTAATTAAAAACTTTCGGAAGCCCGTCGATCCTCGGGGCGACTTGCTCATTTATCAGCATAGGCGAATAGATAAATTAAAATTAAGAACGCATAGAGAAGTTGCCCAGGGCTGTCTGTCTTTCATGGTCTCTACTGAGATGCTAATGGAGAGAAGAGAGCAAATGGACGCAAAGAAGAACACGCAGTCAAGAAGGAAAAGCAACTGTAGAGAGAGAAAGAAAGAGAAAGAGATAGAGGATGGGTTGATGGAAGTAACTACTAGACGTAGAAAGTGAACATGGCAGGTCGGCCAGGACGGGAGGATAGATAATTAGACAAGAAACACAGGCTCGCTCCCTCGCCCCTCTTCGCAGCCCGGCACTACCTGCTTCATCCGATCTCCTCCCCCACGCTTGAACCCGCATCCTCTTTAATTAATAATATAAGCGTCAGCCTATCCCTGTTTCCCAAACCGAGCACCCATCTTCTTCCCCTCGCACGCATCTTTCGATTCTCTCGCGAGTTTCAGCCATATGTTTATAGGATGGGGGCACATGTGCCTCTAAATTACAATAACATGCTCTGCCAACTAATTCTGATGTACATTACGCATTCATTTTTAACACAAAATCATAATTTCGCAAAATTTGTAACAAATATCGCGTCTTATTACATTCTTTTAATGTACATTTTGTTCTTACATTCTCATATAACTGCATATTTTAATGAGCTTCTAATTAATCTTTGATAAAAAATTAAATTACCTTTAAGTAATAAGCTTTAAAATAATGTATTGATGTATTTTTATTTATGAGAGAATATAAACGTCATATATTTTAATATTATACATAATCAGTAAAGCATGCAAACTATTCTACAATTATATAAACGTATAATTACGATCGTTATAGTTATATATGTATATAACTTTCATATCTGTCGCAATTAGTCTTTCTTTCTGACTACTGATTACGAACTATTAGCGAATGTCTTCGAAGTAGTTATTTGTAATACCGTAGTGCGATTTAAAGTTTCGTGTTCGCTTCGAATTACCGGCGACTCGGTAGTAACAATTACTCTGAAAGCATGGTGCGAAGCCTCGAATTCTCGATTAACATCGCCACTTCGCTGCCTTTCTAACTCGAACAATTGTCCGTTCTCGCGTTTTATTGTTACCGAACTCGATTCCATGGAATTGTTACTTGCTTTCTCAACAAACGCGTCATTTAGATCAATTTGTTTCGCGGGATTTATAACAAAACCATTACTAGAACCAGATTTCTGAATAGCATTTACCGAATAATTGTCCAAATTTGGCGACGATACCGATGAATTTATCTTTGAAATATTTTTATTGTTAACAAAATACGGCTTGATACGTACTCTTCGCCGTTGTCTGTCAAAGTCCAAATTAAAACCCTTTTGCGACTGACGACGCGACATCTTAGCTTGATTCACATCTTGATGTGCTGTGTAATAATCATTGTTCTGCTTCGTATAATCGTAATCATACCTGTTTCTATATTGCTGATTCTTTTTCGTTCTACCTTCATTTCCATAAAAAGACGAGAGCAGCGCATCATTAAGATGCAACGAGTCAAAATTAGCGTTCTTATGATTTATATCGCGATTATTCCAAGAAAATCCAGCGACTTCCATATTGTCCATCGAGGAAGATAGTCGATGGCCATCTGCGTTGTCCGGTGACTCGAGGAAATTTTCGATCGATCGTCTGTGCGTGTTCAAGGAGTCGAAAACTCTGTGAAATATCCGTTGATAAGTTTGCCTTTCGCGTTCGGGGATCGAATTGTTTGAGTGTGTCGTCTGACTTTCCACAAACTGCGACGACGTCGGGTAATCCGGAGGAAGAGAAATCGCGGGCGACATAGTGGTCGTCGGATAATCCGCCGGCACCACGTGAACCAAGTGCTTCTGACCTTTTTGATCGGTTCCCAGGATCAACCTCGGTGCCAATTGATTCGCTTCTTCCGCGACTTTTTCCACGGGTCTCGGTCGATGTCGTGGTCTCATATTCCTAAGTCCATGCTTCAGCTTGATCAATTCTTCTTTCTCGGTCTTTTCGGTGCTCACATTCTCCTGAACAGTAGCGTGGTTATCCTCTTGCGGCGTCCCGTCCCAGTCAGCGTTCGAGTCTCGTTCCGTCAACCGCCAGAGATCCTTTGATCGATGATGATGCTCAGAGAAACTATTTTCGAGACTAGGCAGGGAACTTTCCGGACCGTTGTCGTGCTGCGTTCTAATCGTCGGGGTCGGCGCTCGTTCTCCCTGTGGTGTCACGTAAACGTAATAATTCGGCCAGAGATTGCTGGCGTGGAAGTGATCGTCCGCTTGCGGCATTATCGTCAGCTGGAGATCATATCGCGTTTCCTCGGAATTTGGCGGTTGCTTGATCCTCTGCAGAATCCACGTGAATAAGGGACTCTCCTGAACTGCGCATGGCTCGCAGTCGATGCAGCCGTCCTGGCATAGCATCCAGTGGCCGTTTAGCAGACGATAAACGTTTCCGCGCGATAGAATGACATTCTCGTCGTCGTTCGAGTACGCGGCGATCGGCCCGCCGTAGTAGGAAGCGTCCAACGGGCGCTTATGGGGCACATTGGCATCCGACGGCGACGGGGTGACCGATTTCAGGATAATCTCGCGTAGCATGTACTCCCAGGGTGGCACGAGATGCCACAAAAGTGGCGATATCGCAGGATTGTATCGCTGCCGGAATGGATTGCCGTGACCCAGAGTAAAAAGAAGAAACTGAAAAGAGATTCAAGTTAAAATACCGGATGTTTGCTCGGTGAATAATTTATAATATGAAGCATCGGAGAGTTCGTTTAAGCTAGACTACAACATTTCGGATTCGTTCAGGGCTATGAAATTATTGTTCGATGCATTTTAAATGCGTGCGCATGTCATGTCTGGGCGCGTTTCGTGCCGAAACAATCGGGAGACAATCGTGGAACGCGTGGAATCGACTCGGATTCTGCGTGTGGAAATGGACCTCTCTCTAACTCGAATATATTATACTCCAACTGACAGTCTACGACGCTAGTTACACACAGAATAAAAGCCGAAATTAAATCTGCCGCGAACTGGCGAACAGAGATACGTCAATATTTGAGGAGCGATGTAACAGACTAATAACGGCGAATATAAAACGGCGTCTTAAAATTGAATTGTTCACACTCACCGTCACCACAGCGTACCTTTCCTTCGACGTATACATCATTTCAGAACTGCGACTGCCGCCGCACTGACAAGGTGGCCGGGGAAATCGCGAAAGAAGACGGAAAGGGGGCTGTCGCTCACCTGACGAACGAGTAAATCATAAGAACGACGTTACCGCCTGCTATCGAATACCGAGAGATGTCCGGCCATCAAGAATGCTGACATTACTCACGGTTAAACATTCACCTGACGATCAAACAATGTAACTCAAACATCGTCAATGCCGGCTTTATCATAGGTAATTTGAAACCGCAGCTATATATACAGTGTAATCACTGCTGCTGAATCATTCGCTTATAGAACGATATTTGAGATATACAGAATCTTCTCCATATTTCGCCAAATATCTCGATGATAAAGGAACGTGAAGGAGAAATAGATCTGTCTTTGAAAATAGATTTTTCTAGAATTTAGCTTAACTGTTTTAAGATTACTTTGCACGCTGCAGGTCAAGTTCTTCAGAGTGGAAAAATATTTATAGTCGAAACTATAAATATATTCGAGGTCATTTAATTTTATTAGTTTCTATCTTTAGTCTGAAATGACTTATTTGCACTGTCTCTGGTTCATGTACAAACCGATTAGGGAAGTATGACAATTTTAATTTATCTCCTCGATACGGAAAGATTCATCATCGTCGCAGGATTGATATGCGAGCGTATAAATACACGATCGAGCTGACATTGATCGTATCTATGGATAATCTAACGGAAACATTCGAGAATATCATATCCGGGAACTCGATAAAATATATACGATTCGATGTAATCTCTGCGGTAGTGTAGCCTAGCTTGATTCTATTTCACATTTCGGTCTATCGGCCACGTGCAGTTAGATAAATCGAGCCTGTTTGTGGAGAAACGACGCGCACTGAATTACTGTTTCATTAACCCGTCGTATCGATGGTATTTGATCAACGGAGATGATTGAAAAATATGCCTAGATTGCGCACTAGGTATATTTTATTTATTGTTTTATAATATTTTCACAAAATATTGTGTTGTTTAAAAAATTATTTTGTTTGATGATAATATTATGGACACACTATTCCAAATTATTATATATCTATGTATACGTAAAATATATAAAATATGGATTAAAATTAATGATGATTAAATAACGTGTTATTTGAATACTTATTTCTTAAGCAAATAACAAAGACAGTAGTGATATTTAATTAAATTTTAAGAGTGTTATTTTATTTGCATAAAGGTAAGTAAAAAGATAATAAAGAGATTCTTTGAAACTTTTAATGAATAAAAAGAACTACTGATACAAATATCTTCCATAGGAGCACGCTACTTGTCGACCATATTTGTGGCGCCAACTGTGGAGATATAGACACAACTTCACCTCCCTTAATCTACCGGATAAGGGATGAATATAGGAACGGAAGGCAATTAATTTTCAAAATTGACAATTCAGTCAATATCTTTCACAATAACCGCACTTGTGTTTAATGAACAAGAAGATAAATGTAATTATGATTCTCATGTAATTTCTGAAAAAAATTAATATTATACAAAATGGCTGCGAGAACTGCCCAAATGCCGGAAGCACCAACAGCTAACAACAGCATCGATGTTGTTAGCCTGCAAATTTCTCTTCCTCAAATGCTCGATCTTGCTCTTGGAGCACCGGAGGTAAAACAATAGCAATTATCCATCATTTACATTGTATAGATAAAGCGATTAATAAAGTTATTGATTTCAGGTTGGCGCGGTTAATTTTAATATTCTTCATAGTTTTCTCCATATCTTGTTGCATCAAATAAATTTGCAGGCTACCAAAGTCGAATTCCGTGGTGAAAACGCGGATCGCATTAAAGTAAGAAAAATAATATTCCAAGTAATTGGAAAAAAAAGGAATGTGGCAATTCTTTTTCTTATATTCACGTGAGAGCTATTGCAGAGGATGGTAACATCCTTGAAGCCGAGCCCTGCTCGGGCTTCACCTCAGCTTCACGAGTATGATATTACCGATGCTACCGGCGAAGTACAACGAATTCGAAGAGACGATGGCGCAGACGCCGATGTACTTACAGACGGTATAAACTCGTGATTTTTGTTGTTTATTTTCAGTTATATTTAATTAATTATAAATTATGCTATATAACAAAATAGATTTAACTTGATTTAGATATTCAACCGCCTGCAGAGGAAATTTTGAAAGTGACGAATGATGTGAGGCCACAAATAGATCTTGAGAAAGTCCCCGAAGCTCCGACGGTCGTAACTGTCGTAAATGGCTCTCCTCCTACAGCATTGGCGTTTGAAGAGCTTAAACAATCTGTGCGTAGGACAAATTATTTTTAGAATTAACATTATGTACGATGACAATGTAATTTATTCAGTAATAATTTAATGAACAGGTAAAACAGCTGCAGCAACGGTATCAAGCTTTGGAGGACTTGTCTACGTCTCCAGAAGTAGTCGAAAGTTTAAAGGACAAAATTACAGATCCCGCCGCGGATGTATGGCAATTTATTAACATTAATAAGAGATTGGAAGCTAACGAACAAGGTATCGATAAGGTATACTGCTTACTAATCTCGTAAACTTTTCGCGGGTGATATTTACACTCCGCACCGCTAATAGTTTAATAAAAGAATATAATGAAAGTTAAGAATTCTTAAAACTTAAAACGTTAAAATATTAAACTTAAGTTTATTAACTTATTAAATTATTGGTACAGCTCACGGCATTGGTACAAGATGTAATCAAAGGCGATACTGTCATAGCAGACACATCTTTGATTAACGCGAGATTGGATGAACTCGAAGATAAAGTCTCCAAGATGGAGCAATGGCTTATCAATCTGCAAACAATTACTGACATGTTAACCGAAGGTATACCCGTGCCAACTACTGGTATTGATGTAGAAGCAGTAGAAGCAGTAGAAGAAAAAGAAGAAATAGAAGCAGCAGCAAAAATTATAACAACCAACGATGTGATAGTACCACACCGTGAAAAAGAAGAAAATGAAGTCTCTAAAGTAGCAGTTGATAAAATACGCAAAACAGCACCTGAAAAGCTCGCTCCTCTAGTAGCACCTCTGAGTAACAAGCTTAATGATTTAATTAATATAAAAATTAGTCCAATGTTGAAGACGTTGTTACTTGAATCGTTTATAAATATGTAATGTAGTTGCTATCTTAATTTGAAAATATATTGAAAATTACTAATATAAATATATATTTAAAAATATATTTAGATGGTGCTGTTATAGCAAAAATACGTCAAGATGTTACTACATTAAAAACGGATGTAGCTCGTATACAACAAGACTTGCAAGATCTTAACAAAAGAGTTGCACGTACGTTGAGAATTTTTATATTCATCTTTATTATATTTTATTACGCACATATTATCTTTGAACATAGAGAGAGAAATACCAACAACGACTGTCGATGTGCCATTGGTAGAAAAAAAACCTGTTGTTAGAGAACCGATTAAAGAAGAAGAAAAAATAGTCGAAGTGAGTGATGTCGTAAACTTGGAACAATGCCTGGAAGCTATAAAAAGTGTAGAAACAACACATGACAAAGCTTTGATTGATGTTACCCAACGCGTAGTTGTATTGGAAACGGAAGTTGGAAATTTGTTAGAAAAAGTGGATAGTATGCAAGAAGTCGAGAAGACAGATGAAGTCAGCATTAACAAACTTGTTGCAAAAGTGCAAGAAATTGAAACGGATATGGAGAAAATCGGACAAGCGATGGACAGATTGCTCGATGACAAGGAAAAACAAGAAACGCACATTAGCGTACGAGCTTTAAATAATAAAATAAGACTAATTAAAGCATTGTTAATCTTTTAAATAGTATTTAAGTATAGATTATGTAAGAGCAGCTACTTCGTGTTTAATATAATATAATTTATTTGAATTATCGTATTTATCATAATTGATAATAACACTGACAGACACTACTGGAACAAATAGAACTTTTAAAAACTGTCAAAGCAAACAAAGAGGATCTCGAAGATGCTTTGGCCGACAAAGCCGATGCTCAAACTGTGAACAGAAAGGTATAAAGCATTACCAAATTCGCTGACACACTCATTATTGATGCAGATTAAAGTACTATAAAAATTACTGTAGGTATCACATGATCAATTTGATGCTGCCTGCGATGATCTCGCTCGTGGTCTCGAGGAAGCAATCGACAAATTGACGAAGCAAGAATCGATTTGGCAACAAGCGCTTGATGAGGTGCAGAATGAAATCGCCGCGAAGATGGATAAAGTCGAGATGATGCCACTAAAGGATTTTGTGAACAATAAATTAAAATCGCTTCAAGAAAAGTTAAAGATTATGATTGAAGCGAGACGGGAGATCGAGGCTGCAGGAACGAAAAAGCTGCTTAGGTAAACATTTCAGGCTCGCAAATAAGACTTCAACACGAGACTGTCGACTCCCATCTCTTTCATTTAGAGACGTTCAATGTATATCGTGCGACAAGGATGTTGTAATGAAGACAGACGAGCTCGGTAGATTTCGCGCTGAACCGTTACCATGCACTACCAGCATGAAACCTTATCTAACGTACGAGTTGGACAAAGTCAGAAAACAACAGAGAAGATTGCCTCACAGCAGAAATATGATCCAATTTGAAGCAGTAATGCAAGAGGAGACCAAAAAGATGAAAACGAAAGAAGAGATGCTCGCGAGGACTCCTAGGTAACCGATATTGTTTCGTCCGACCATAGAATCTCGAGAAAATATTACATATCGAAGAATAAATATGTTAGATATAAGCTGATATTGATAAATATTAATAATAATATTTAATATTTAAATGTCAATATTTGAAATAATATTGAAATATGTTCTTTTTAAAGCAAAAAAATCTCTTGTTTTTTCTCAATATTACAACTGTGAACTTAATAGCCATCAGAGTTTTTAAATAGCTTAATGATAAACGTTATTTCTTTAAGTTTAATAAGTTTGATGCACTAGAGATCATCTCTGCAATCGTTACTGCGGCGGGAGTCATACGATTACGACTCCTCAGCAAAGGGTCATGCGAACGGGACATTTCCTTACTCAATGGGGACCGGAAGCGATACAATTAACGGACGGGGTGGTAAGGGGGAAGGACGGTAAAATGTATCGCAGTCGGCGCATGCCGGGTAAGGACGTCTGCGGGCTAGATTGTTGGGAAAGCCAGATTAGCGAGGAAACTGGACCCTCGGTGAATATCAAGATGATCTAGCTGTCATAAGTAATTCACATACTCATTTCGCGAAATTTACCATTCCACTTTCACAATTCTCTCAGGAATGTGCTTCGACTGCGCCTCGTAAATCTCTGACATCCCGACGAAATAGCGCTGGAAACCGTGAGTGAATAATACAACACTTTGCATTCAGCGAGTTTACCGTATTTGACAGAAGTTACCATATGTATAATTAAATATCTTTATGTAATTATTATAATTGTTATTGTTGTTACGCGATCTGCGTACCTCTTTCGTATTCTCTTATCGCGAATTACAGAAAAGCGAAACTCAAGGAAACAATCAAAAGAACCAAAAGTATCGGAACCGGAAGAGAAATTGGTATATTACATGTCTTAATGAAACTTAAATAACGTTTAAGATATTAAAATCTAAGCTCTTTATGCAATTTTATTTAAATAAATTACAATGTTTGATTCGGCACAGACAGAAACGCACCAAGTGACATCTCTACAAGAAAATGGTGACCGTCCGCCACTTGTTCCAGCTGGACTTCAGAGTGAGATTACCTTACACAAAACTGACGAAGAGATAGAAATAGAATAAATTAAATAATTTGAAAATATACATAGCACAGAGAAAATTTATATAACTGATATAATTCAATTGATATCAATGCTTTTATAGTTTTTTTCGAAACGATACGCATTGTACAATCTTATAAAAATTTTTACACAAAATTTTCTATTCTCATGTAAAAGACTTTCTTGGGTTATCTAAAATTGAAAAGATGGTAAAACTGCGACTGTCGTGACTAAACTGGAGTTATTAACTATTTTATTATTAAGAGAAATTTCCAGAGTACACAAGATTATCTAGTGAAGTCGATTTGGAACATCGGTGGTTTGCTTACTAAAACAAAAATATTGGATCGCACTTCACGTTTACGGCCGTACAAGACCGCGTCAGAATATTGCACATCGCCGTCCGAGACATCCCTTTTTACGTAAAGGGCGTGCATAGCGCTTAAGATATTTATTGGACTCACCCCGCTTTCGCTAGACTTTAATTTATGTATATCCTACAAACGAGAACTATGCGCGCTAGTATAATCATTTATAATAATATATATTTATGTATATATTACGTAATCTAAATCCTACTTCATACAAATTTCAAGGTACAGGAAGTATCTACAAGTTAGTCTACCATATAATTTACGGTACTGCCTTTCGACAAATAATATTACTCTACGTGTACGAAGTCTAGAATTACTATAGGTATACAGCTCTATGATCTCGCAATTAAATTAATGGCGCACAGAAACTTCATCCTTATCATCATACTCAACGATACAATGCAATAAATATAATAGGAGAAATAAATATATATAGATTATAGTTTCAATGATCGGGCTATAGAGACAATATAATGTCTTAAACATTAACATATATGGATATGCATTATCGATTACAGTTAATAATACTGGCAGCTTACAGTACGACGCATGAATTACACTCAACCTAATTAGACGCGAAAGTAGAGAGTGCCTCGCTCATAATTCAAGTATTCCTGCGAGTGCAAAATTTAAATATTTTTAATTAGAAAACTAATGCTTTGCTTTTTCGTGTATACCGATTAAACGCTTAAACGATCAAACGAGGCTTTCGGCTATGACAATTTTTACAACACGGTGCTGGCACTCGCTACTTCTCGCCGTAGATTCCCTATGTCACTACTTTAATAGCAAACTGTTTCTTGCTTGCTCGGCCAACGAAAATTCGCTCACAACCTCTGCGAATCGAATTTCTAACTCGAAAAATTATTGTAACACCACGGACGTCTCGTCATCGCGTCTGAGCGACGCGTCGTTGCTGATTCTACGTAATAATAATAGCAAGTTTAATTTATTTTATTATCATTATCGCGTGCAATCGCGCGAGAACGCCGACGCGCACGCGGACAAGGGGAATTAAGTAACAGATCACAGGTGAAACTAGGCTATCTCTGTAACAAATTAATATCACATGAAAAAATATGTATCGGTTGCATCCTATCGCAAAAATCTCCTCCGCGAGTGACTCCGTCTAGTTTCTCGGACGGATGACTCGGATAACGAGCCACCGATGATTCAGACTGTCGATCACTATCGTTTTTTCCTCTTTTCTCGCGTTTCCGACCGTTTCCTGTCGGACTCGCAATTTTTATTATTTCACGAAGTTACGCGGAACCTTCGCCTCACCCAATATTCGAGCCAACTGACTGTCGTACGCTCGCTTATCGTTCTAAGCCTATTTAATCACTTATCAACGACGAGACGGACAACTAAACCCTGACTAAATGATTACGATTAGAAGTAAAGTTTGGCATTTTACTCGCGCTCGCTGCGCGTATCCGGCCTACTAGTTCTGCTCTATCCCTCGACTGGATATTAGGATTAGTTTTACTTTGGCTTTCAGCTCACGCCACGTCGGGCTGCTTCCACGCGGCACTCTGTGTGAATTTAAATACGCGCACCTTTCCTTCTTACTTAAATTATACCATTTCGTAAAACAGCGTTTCTGATCCCATTTAAAGATTTCTTTCGTAGAATTCGCATATAAATCGCGGATTCAAGGAACAACCGGGAAAAACATCCTCGAGAACGTTCTCGCGTATCCTACTAGAATCGTCAATTCCGAATTCATTATTCTTTGAGAGTTATTGATGGTCATCACTGCATCGAATTCATATCCGTTTCAAGTAATTTCGTTCCCCTGACTCTCACTACTGTAATTTCTGGTACCGCTTCTATATCGTGCCGCGATGTATGCGTTTGCCTATGAGGTAGGTTTGCGCGATGTTTTGAGGAAGACGAAGCATTTGGACACCGATCTTTACGCTTTCGAGTCCGAGAGGAAAAGAAAGAGGGATGGGATAAGCACTCGCCGTCCCTACCGATTTCTAATTTTATTGTGCAATAAAAACTTGGACTCTCGGCTATAGACATGCGAAAATAAAGTGTTGTCAAAAAGACGACGTTCATGAGCAGGTATCCCCACTTGGAGCGACCTGAGATTCTTCACACATAGCTTAAAAACTGGCCTCTCGCAAGGAATTGCACAGACCCGGACGTTTTCATCTAATCGATCGCACTGTGTATCGTTGAGCAGCTTCGCTCAGTCACCGTTTATATTTTTGTACTGTACTCGTACTCCCCCTAATATTTCACGGCGAAGCGGTATTTCCCCGTCAATGCCATTATTGTCCATTATCTCTGGCGCTCTTCGTGCGGAACGGTTCATCCAACCAGAATGCGAATTGATACGGAGGATCCTCGCGGAAGTCAACCGCGTCTCACGAACGTTCGGAAGACTCCCTCGTTCGAGAATAATACTTTCTACATCTCGTTCGCGGGTATCAAACTTATCGTTCATTGCAATCGCGCGCGCTTCGGCATTCGTCGGGGGAAAAGAAAACGGATTATCAAAAGAGCTATTCAGCGCCTTAAATGGCGCTACGATAGATGCGCTACAAAAGCTGAACTATGACCGGATGCAGGAGACACATGTGCTCAGCACCGCGTATCGGAAGACGATTCACGCTGAAATGACGGACCATTTCCGGTATGTTCTCGAACGGTTTGCTAAACTGTCCTAGAATGTAAGCATTCAGCTCTTCGTTCTTCTGGATGCGCATATGCATGAAGCCGCGGGCGCTCCTGAAACAATTACAACGACACAATTAGATGACTCATACTCAAGAGAATCCATAATATGTTCGATAAATATTAGGTCAATCGCAAATTATCGGATGCGTGAAAATGTTCATTTATGTGCCACTCACTTCAGGGATAGAGAATAATCTTGTTTGGTCGACTCGCTGTTCCTCACCAGATAACTTCCTTCTTGGTGAACTCGCAGAAGACCCTCCGCCTCGATGCGTGTGATAGAGCCGTGATACCATCTAAATAAAAAATTTCTCTTCAAATATCGTGCCTTTTAATCCGCAAAATTCTAGCAAACAAAAACATTCCGCGAAATGTATTTTTCGAAAATTTAAAGATAAACAAGTATGAGCGAATGGGAATAAGAATGCATAATTTTGAAAATGTTAATAAGCTCATTAGCGATATTCGAGTCATGTAAAACCTGTACATTAGCGGTAACGCTACGGCCTCGAAAACTCGCGCAAAAATAGAGTTATTTTGAAGTAGCACAATGAAAGGCGACAAAACACTTACCCTTGTCTCTCCAACGGAAGCTCCACGTCAACCAGATCGGCCGATATTCGTGCGGTGCTGATTTCCAGCGGTAAGCCGAGGCTCAGGCCACCGGGTTTCTTCGGCACCAATTGACCACTCAGATTCCCACTGCTCGTTCCCGCCGTGTTACTACCGGCATCCAGATTTAGAGTCATCTTCGGGCGCGCCAGACCGCCGCCTAGAAATGAGTCACCCGACAGTTAGACGCATCGTGGAACTCCCGCCAGTAAACACCGATGATATACCGACTATACGGAGTTGTCTCGGCGATCTATCGTCGCAGGCTTTACGATCCCTTAATAATTGCTACAAATCAGAACTTGGATACGTCGAAATCTATCCCAATAACGAGCGGATTAAGCTGCGTCATCCATGAAAAATTGTTACGGGCTTATTGATATTATTTCGTCACTGTCTTCAGTGATAAATTAATATTGATAATCCGATAACAATTTTTTTGTGGATAACACCCTTTGCTATGATTTAGATTAGATTAGGATGTAATAAACTGATATTTATCAAATAATTATTTATCATAAATAACGATAAACGACAAAAACCCTTAATATATTATAAAAATAACTGACAAACTGTTGTGTAATAATAATATTAAATAATATTAAAATTAAGCGAAACAGTAGCATGATTTGCGTATTTGTATGATTTGACAAACGTAAGACATAAAATTGCTTTCTAAAAAATCTTTCATGAAAGTGACAGGGCACTCTACCACGAAGCGTTTGTTCGTGCCCAATTTTTTAGTTACATGATTTTTTGCTTTGATAATATCAGGGTTGAGGGTTCGTCGTGGACGATAATGATCGACGAAGGACACTCCGTATCAAGGAAACGCCCCTGAATATAGTAGGACGCTAATTTCATTTGTTGGCGCAATCTCTTAGCGGTTGACTTCTCGGACGCGGTACATGACGCAGGTAAAACAAAATTGCTCTGACAGGTGTAACGTCGAGTTAGCCTCTTTTGCGGCTTAATGTGCCCGAAGGGCAGGGCACGCCAAAGTGGTTTCGTCTACACGCAAACACATGCAGATATTTACGATGTCTCGGGAAAAGAAACAAATAGATTACCAGCGAAGTATCTGCAGTTACGGAATTATCAGGCGAAGAAATCATTATATAATTAATTTTAAAAGATTATACCTTCGCACAAAAATTTAAATCTCAATGCAATAACATGTACCATAAAAAGCTGTTGTAAACAATAAGTAATTATATTTGACAAACTTTTCGCTGAGAAAAAGCCGTTTTTAAATTTGTGATATAATTTGTGGAAACGACCAGTTCTGGAACATCCTCTACACGCACATCAAATTACGGTGAGAGAAGGACCCGAAAGCCGGTGGGTATTTCTCACGCGCCATTTCTATTCAATTCCTCTTTGTGAAACACACGTTTCGGGAATGGTTAAACATTAACGGCGCCGAACGGCTAGCGTTACTCGACGAGATTGCGTGCGTCTGTATTATTAAATTCAATCTGGCGATCGGCCCGGCAGATTTATCCGCTTGATTTTCCTTTTCCTTTTCCCCGGGACACGAGACGGTGTAAACGGTTTTTCTCTGTCCCTGTCTTTGCTGGAATCTTGCTCCCGCGACCCAGCTCGTCTTTTGTACAGCGCCCACCCCACGAGTAATTTCTCGTCCTGACACTCGTATCCTTATTCCCTGTCTCTTCCTCCTCAGACTGTTTTAATATCCGTCTCTGACGGAGATACGTCTCAATCAATTTCTTCGCGGGCTTTCCGACCGCCGCATGCTCCCGCGGGAAATGGGGGAAAGCCGTCGAGATATTCGGTACCGGATCGTACACAGGAACGTCAAGGATACGAGTAACGTCAAGGAAACTCCTCCGCCTGTGATCATCATATACGAATTCGTAGCGCGTTTGCCTTAAGACCCCCCGAAGTTTCGTTGAATGATGTTTCGAAGTGCGGGAAGAAGGGAACGGTGATTGCGCGCGTCGTTAGAAAGTTAGAGAAGAGAAATAGCTGGGAAGGGCAAAAAATATTCCTTCGACGGGAGACACGCGAGAGGCGTCGCCGCAGACGCGTCTCCGGGGAAATTCCTGGTCACGAATGAGGTTCCGAGCAGGGACGGCGTATGCAGGCGGGAAATCTCGCAGCCGTTCGCTGTCGCGAGGGTACACACCGTATCGTCGGCGAACGGAAATTTTAATTCCCCGCAAAAATCAGGACGTATTGCGTATCGCCGGACGTCGGCAGCGGGACGCTCCTCGGAGTGACGCCGAGCCAAGAAGCCGAGCAACCCCCGCGCCCAGCGATTCGTATTTATTGCCGAGCGAAGGAGATCGAGGGTGGAACCCGCCGCAGAGATTTACGACGCTGGCGAATTTACGGCCTCGGGGAGCCGGCATGTCAAACGCGCTCGAGAAAGGAGTCAATGGCGATTCCATTGAGTGGCAAGACGCTATTAAATGGAAGATGACACCTTATGACGGCACAGTCATAAGGTCGCTGCTCGGCACGTAGGCAACTGTAAAGTCTGTCGTTTTACGAGGAAAAAGTTTGCGAACGGTAAACGCGTGGAAAGAAACATACGTATCGCTTGAAGCGAAATGTTTCGATAAATATTCAACGGAATTGCTGAACCGATCATATTTGTGTTACGGTTATCGTTTCACTCGATAGATATAAAAATATTCGCGTTGAAACTCTGGTTTCGAAAACTCTCACATACATAAAATAAAAATAAATGGAGAAGAAAGCCGCCAGTCACGATGAGTTTGCGATCTTGACGGCTCGCCACGAATGCGTCTTTAGGTTGTATGGCAATCGTTACGAGGTTCTACTCTCCCCCGAAGAAATTTTGCAATAGCGCCGAAATTCCCGAACAACAGATGCGAGATGCCGTTATGCTGGATAGGCCTTCGAGATCTCTCCGCCAACAGATGTTGCAGTTACACGCCCTTGAGCTCTTCTATCCCTCCGTCGACGGGCCCTTATCGACGCGGTGGCAAACACTTCGAACCTGCTCAGAATAGTTGATACGTCCGCGATCCTCATGAAATATGAAGTACGATAGGCGCACGTCAGACGATTCCATCGTACGATTCGAATGGTATTCGTACAATTTGTACAAGGATCACCGATACCTCGGTCCACGCTACTGACTGTGGTCACATTTCTTATTTACGAAATAACTCACTCTGGGACTCTCTTTCATTTTTTATTTATTAATTCCAGAAAACTTAAGTTGTTAATCAAACCTGCTAACAGTGGTCATACGTTTCTGATATCAGATTCTCGTTCATAAAGTATTTAATATTAATGTTAAAAAAAATTACATATGCATATTCCTAGTAAAAAGTTTGTAAATAAGTAATGATTTATTTGCTTTAATTATTATATATTGCTAACATATATATATATATATATAATATTTTACTTTAAATGAACGAAGTTTTGACCATCAAGAACGTAGTCTTGCGCATATCATAATGAAATGTCAACTCTTTGAAATAGGAAAATCAGAAATGATTAAGATCCTTAAGTCTGGTGGATAATGACGCACGGTTAGTTATTGGGAAGTCCTAGCTTTGACATCTGATCGCGTCTTTGCTCTCGTCTGCCGGCGGCGGCATATAACGACCCTAAAGATTTTACGGATGTTGCTGTCGTCATCTTAAAGAGAAACTGGTAGTGAATAGTTATCGCGAAAAGAATAGATGAAATGGCATGAAAGATATGCGCTTTAATGTAAACTAAAGTAACAAATGAATTGCAGATACGAAAAATTAACGAATTTCTAAAACTGATAAGCAATGCAATTTTTGTTAATGGCAATAAAAATTATTTAAAACAATGTAAATGTAAGATTATAAGCAATGTAAATAAAATCTACATGCAAGTAGCTTAATTATTGCGGTTTTTGTGTGTTCTGTCGAACGGAGTCATTAAAACGTGTTAATCCGAATTAGTGAAACTTGCCAGTAGAAAAGTCCGAATATGGTCAGCCGAATGGCGGTTCGCGCTGCGGTAGCATTTTGGATCGGTACCAAATGGATAACAGCAGACAGTCGCGACGCGTGACATCGGGCAAACAGTACGTGGTTAGATTCTTGAAGTTAAGGATAAAATTGTGTTTATCCGGAGCTAGGACGATCATCATATATGAAGTTTAGTACATACTGCATCACATTTGTAGAAAATCCACTCTCCGAATGGAGAATTTGGAAACAGAGCGCACGTGACACATGCAATTTGCAATTTGCAAGCTCTTCTAAAATTCACGAGCCATAAAAATTCGCGGAGGAAAAAGACGGTCGTTAAAAATCTGCATTTGCAGAAAACCATGAAAATTAGAGCTCGTCGGGCTACCACGTTTTAATTTTGCTTTGTTAACAAGCTTCGTACGTTGCAATAAGAATAACTAGTAATTATTAAATTTAATTTTGTTCAAATATAATAATCCGAGCACGCAGTGTCCTTATTATTTAACGTATACAAATTATAACTATGTAAAATTATATCACGTCGCTGCGCTTTCACAAGACACTGATTTGAATCTACTTGCGGAAGTCGCGGAAGATGACGACGCGACAGCTTTAAAATCAAGTTTCTAACCGTGATCATTCATGTGGTAGTTTGACCAACTACCAAATAGTCAGTAGACTGCGCGTGCGATGTTGACTAAACTGTACGTGGTTTGCGTGTATGAATAGCTACAAAATTGCGGATCTTTCCACATTGGGAATGGAGTAAACAGGGTAGTTCGTAACAAATTTTCGAGGCCACGCCGAACTATCGAAAACAGTCGTAAAATCACAGCGATATCTGACCCCCCCAACTCGCATATAGTACACTTATTGTTAGATAAGTATTCTCCATAACTTCTACGATTGGATCTAGCGCATTACGATGACCAAAGAAATGAAACGAAGGAAACGCGTTGAAGCTATATTTTTCGTTAAAATCAATTCTTTGAAAACATGCTTTCGAATATATATAACATGTTTCACTCTTAAAAGTAAATTAAATCAGTAAGGCACGATTTTTGTTTTAGATATTATCTCTTCTCCTTTTGTCTTCTGTCTTTTCTTTTATTCTTTTGGGCATTTATCCTTAAGCGATAAAAACAAGCTGTTTTTGTGTGAAACTCTGGAATCGCATTTGGTAGATGAGAATACAGATCGTCACGCTGGAAAAACAAAGACTCTGATGTAAGTTACACTTAACAACTTCAGTCGTAAACAACCGGAAGAAGTCTTATGTGTGTACGCTTCTTCTCTCGTTTGCCAAACCTTCCCCCGTATATCCAACGAAGCGAACCGAGCCAGATATCACCGCGTCAATGCAGTTTTTTGCCTCCCTCTACCCTCTTCTCTAGACCGTTAACGATCGCCACTAGCTACGGGTTCACGTGGTCGGCCATTAAATAGCCCTGTGCGCGAGACAGATGTGCTCGTCGAGATTGCGAGTATCAATTTTTTCGCTGTCGTAAACGACCTAAAGCGATAGTGCAAAAAAATCGAATGTATTTACAGCCCAAGTGCATGATGCATGAACAAGAAATACAACTACTTTACTTCTCGCTTTCGCGAGATCTACTCGATTTATTATATTTATTTCCGCGAATGCGATAACGCCGTCTATCAAAAGGGTCGTTTCAACGATGACGTTTAAAAGATATGATCAAAAAAGGGACAGTGCAAACTTGTCGCAAGTAGGGCGTAATATTTCCGATACTTTCAATACGCGCCTATCTTCCTAGTGACACGTACTCGTATACATTGACACCCGTGTATAAACGTGTGAACCCGTTGTATGGGGAGCATATGCAGAATAAAGCGATAGCTTTAGGCTCTATCCTCCACTCCTGTCTCTATAACGTATTGTGGACCGGCACAAGCCGATGGCTTTTATCTGAAAGCACAATGCACTGTTTTCCTTCCAGAAGTTGGCTGTCCGTCAACGCCACTGAAATGTAAAAATAATGCGTCGAAGGAAAAATCAATCTACACTCATTTTCGACGCATCATTCATCGTTTTCGAAAAAGTAGATAAAGACGCCTAGGATAGAATATTTGGGATAGTATTGTCGATATATATATTAACGAAAAGA
This sequence comes from Temnothorax longispinosus, assembly GCF_030848805.1. Taxonomy (NCBI): domain Eukaryota; kingdom Metazoa; phylum Arthropoda; class Insecta; order Hymenoptera; family Formicidae; genus Temnothorax; species Temnothorax longispinosus. The sequence continues at coordinate 4,221,699 of NC_092363.1, read as the reverse complement.
AATAAATTTTTAATCTCTAATATATATAATTCAATAAGTATGATAAAAAGATGAATAAATAACTGCTAATCAAACAACCAATAATAATATAATTATGCCAATGACATTAATAATTGTGATATTGATATTACTAATGAGTAGAAATGTATCGGAAAAATGTAGATTGTGATAACTGAATCGCCTCATCGGTCAAGATGGCTTATCGTGATCGACGACCTATTCGCGAACTGACAAACCAATAAGACGATCCGCTAGCCATGTGCGATATTCGAAGGCAAAGAAACCGATCGATCACATCCCGTAGAGCCACCCACTCCCGAAAAAGTAATTGTCGACAACAAAACGCATAAAAAAGCGTATATCTTTGGAGAAATCTGGTCCTGATTACGTGCTAACACATTCGACGTCTCGTTCCCTTATATCTCCCTTTTTTCCTGGTCCCTCTTCAAAAGCTAATTTACGAATCCGACATCCATCAACCGGGAAAAATATTACGGGTCTCGATTCCGCTCGCAGCCGACTGCCAAATCGAGACGCGGAATATTGCGCGCGGTGAGAGAACGCGTTTTGCATCAGTCACAAAATGACATATATTTTTAATTTTTTTAACAGAATTTGTTCTACATTTATAACAAACAAGTAACGTTTTAATTTGGATTTATTTGCGTGTATTCATAAAATTTTAAAAAGCCTCTCGGAGGCATATACGAGCGCGACATTACATAATCACGCGTTGCACAAGCGAGGTACACAATTTTTGCTGTCATTAAAACGCACTCGTAGCTCTGTGTGTGTGTGTGTCCGGAAACGTTAAAGCTTTTTTATGTCTCTCCTGCATTCAACGGCGAAGAGCGCGTCACAGTAAAATGTTCGACCAGCCATAGTCGAAATAAATTATATGTAGTTTCGCGAGAACGCAACGCGACAACCGCACTTTCGTTATCTGACAAACGGAAAGGCCCGGCGCGACGAACGCGCTCGCGCGCACGTCGCATTCACGTATTTACCCGCACGTTGATTAAACTTCGTGCACAGGCGACGGCTATTTATTCATATTTTCGACCGAGGTAGTTGCTCAAAGAGCGATTGCAACTGAGTGACATGACTGAGCTTTTATCGGCGGAATCGAGTGCGCCGTACGCTTCATTTTCGGTCTGCTTCATATCGCTTCATATCGCACTTTATTGACGAATGAATGTATACACTCGTGTCAAATGGACAACAAAGAAATTTAACTCTGTAAAAGATCCAATTAATTTGTTTTATTACGCTTGTTTAAAAGACGCAAAGAAATTTGCATTTCCTTAGAGAGAAAACTTTTTAATATATTAGTATCTTTACGATCGCATAACGATGTAAAAGAAATAATATAATTCGTCCCGTAATCGTAATTTGTTCTCTGCTCGGCAAAAACCTACGAGTGATAATCGATTACGCTTTAAATCACCCAGGCAACGACGCTAAAGCGAGGTGCCGTGCTTTAGAGCCCCGGGGGCCGTAATTGATTAAATAAATCCGCGTCGGCGTATTTCACGGCGTGAGGAATCACTCGTCGCACGGTCATCGTCGCCACACCGCTCTTCGAGGCGAGAAAAAAGAACAGTTCCCAAGGACCCGTAAAACTTCCAGGCAAAACGGATTTACCGGGCATTTCGTGCCTTTATTGACATTCGACCGACGATAAAAATAGTTGGTTACTCTTTGTCCCCGTCGCCCACGTTCTCGCGCCTTCCTTCTCTCGCGCCTGCCTACCACTCCCGGTAGGTCTATACATCAGCGCACGTAAACCCAAGCGCCTATCCCTCGTGTAACAGCATTTACCGTCGTCCCCCGCGGATCGGCATCACCGCAGGTTGCGGCTCCCTCGGCCGTAGGCGGTGCGCGCAGCGCGAGAGAGCCTCGTTCTCGTAGCTCTCGCATTAGAGCTTTCGCAATTTGGGAACTCGGAGGGTAGACGACGCGCGTTCAAAGTCCCATCAGGTCGGACGATACAGCTTCGGGGGATAATAGGAGAGGGTGCCCGATGCGACGGCAACAGTGGCGGCGGCGGCTTAATCACCCGACTAATTCCGAGTGTTTCGCGATGCACTTGCATCGCACACGCATTGAGCTAGATTCACTCGCTGGTGATAAATTATTGATGTCCTATGATTTTGCTATTAATGTGATCTAAATTACAAATTGCCAGCTGCTACAATACCACTTGATAAATTGTAGTTGTCAAACATCGGTCCGTAATTGCTGCTCGTTCCTTAATTATAGCTATGGGTTATTATATAAATGCCGATATCTATCTATATCTACATACATATTGGAGAAGCTTCGTATATATTGTAGCTCAATATATTATAGTATATATATCCAATGTACTAAAGGATAGATATATGCGGCATTAATACATGGTTGACAAAGAGGCGAGTGTTTGTAGTGAATATCCAGCTGGTGGGAGCAACTAAGTGAAGCTTAACGATGTTAGCTGTTGTCTGGAAGGTTCATAACGATCAGCATCAAATTACCCTCTGCCCCTCTGCCCTGATGAGTACTTAGCTTACCTCGAGGTGCCGAAAGTATGGTTTTTATCGATTTAATGGCTAGACACTTGATTAAGAAAAAAGATGAATGGATTTCCTTGCTTCTCATTTACGTTAATTATCTTCATTTAAAATGAAATATGGAAAAAAATATTTAAAGATGAGTATATAATCGTATATTAACGGTGATTATACATTTTTAATTACGCTATATTTATTTATTTAGTACTAACATGTGGTGAAATTTTTATTTTTAATGCTACAACGCGAAATGTAAAGATATGTAAAGCAACGAGAACTTACCAAACAAAGAAGGTGGCTCTACGTCGCGTACCGAGAGACTCGACGATGCTTGAGACGCGCTGGATTCGATATTCTGAGTACATCTAAGACGCTTCCTGAGCTTCGGCATGTCGAAGGGTAAATCTCTTAGGTCCACACTGGTCGCGCTTCCGGATGTAGTGGCATCCTGTTGCATCAGCAGCCGCCTTCTTCGCAGCTTTGGCATATCGAAGGGCAGATCCGAGAGTTCCGGCTCGTTGTCGACGAAATTAATATTATCAAGCTGCGGCTTCAACAGGTGAAACCCGAAAGGCTTGCACTTGATACCAGCGCGGGACTCGATGGATATACCGCTATCCGATCCCTGGATCTCCGCGTCGCCCGACGACGACGATTGCAGCGCAAGATTAATAAGATTCTTGTTCTGCGGCGTTCGCCGCTTCTTAAAAGACGTGTCCATGGGCGAGGTGACTGTATTCGTATTGGTGTTGTTGCCTGCGGTGATGTTATTCTCTGCGGTGACGTTCTCCTCGGGCGAGGCCTTCTGCGAGTTGTTGTTACGATTGTTGTCGGAGGTCTCCGAAGCCGGCTCCTGCGACGATTTGTCGGAGATCGGTGAGAGGATATGCAATTTAGTAGCGTGGTGATTTAGAAAGCCAGGCAAAGACTGTTGATGATGATGATGATGGTAGCAATTGGTGCCGCCGCTGTCGGAACTGTGGGAGCTCAACGATCTGGTGCTGTGCCGACTGTCGGAGCTGCTGGTCGACCGGTTGCCCTCGCTGGTGCTACTCCTGATGGATTCCATGCTGCCACCGCTGCTGCTAGTCGCCATGCTCTCCGTGCTGGAATAACCGGCGCGACGTCTTGAAGTACGTAGCTTGAATTCCAAGAGACCGGCGTCTCTTCGCGGTCGCGCGAGATCGCCCTCCGCTTCGCGGGGCCTGCCTTTGAACTCCATTATCGGCCTGCTCTCGCGGATCAGACTGCGCGGTCGTTGCCTCTCCTCCCGGGGCCTGTCCTTGAACTCCAATATGAGCTCCTTGTCGAATCGACGACCCTGCGAAGAATCGATGTTCTCCTGGACGAAGGTCTTCGGTCGGCTCTTAATTTCCAGAATGCTACCCTCGCTACTCTGCGGCGAGTCCTTAGCGCGCAACAACGATTTCACCGGTAATCTCATGTCTTTCAAGCGGGGATGATCCTGCTGCGAAGGTAAATTCGGCGCGCTGCGAATATTCAACAGCAAGTGGTCTCGATTTCCATGAAATTTCGCGGGTAGAGGTGCAGTCGACGGCGGTGACGGCGTGTAATCACGTGCTGGTAGTCTCGGCGATCCGGTTTTCTCATCGCTCGAATTGATCTGGAGGGACTCGATATCTTGGGACAGAGTAGATATATTGTCTGACTGTTGTTGCGATGGCTGTTGTTGCTGTTGCTGCTGTTGCTGCTGCTGCTGCTGCTGCAAGCGGCTCGGAATCGGTTTTGGGCGGAGAAGTACAACTTTGCGTCGATGGTCCTTGCTCGATTGCGACTGGCCGGTGTAAGGTAGCGATTGTTGATGTTGCTGCTTCGACGTGTCCGTTGACGAACTCGTTCTACTCACTGGCACAGTACCGCTACTCCGTATCTGTATTTTATTTTATTTTATCCAAAACTTGCTCTTTACAAATGGAATAATAACGGCATTTATATAGTTCACTTGTTTGCTGAATAAAGTGCGCAGTTCAATGAAACTTAAAGAAAAAGATAGAAAGTAATTGGCATTAAATAGAAAAGAAGCAAGAACAAGACAGTTTGCAAAGAAAAATTTCACGACCGCGCATTTAACTCAATATCGAAGTATTGATGACAATTTGAAATCTCCGAATGTACGTACCTGGGAATGCAGTACCGCGTGATTGGTGACGCGATCGAGATCGTCGAGATCATCGTCAGAGCGATTGACCTTGCAGTCGAAGGCCGTCTCGTAGAGGTGACGTTGCCTGGCCATCCCTTCCTCGTCCTCTTCCTCGGGCTCCGCGTCTTCCTCGTCTCCCTCTTCCCCCTCGTCCTCACCCTCCACGTCGTCCTCGTCCTCGACGAGTATCGGCTGCGGGTCTATCCTCCGTGTACGTCGTAGCTTGCGCACTTGGTGCCGCGTCACTTGCGGCTGCCGTCGGTCTAGCTCATCCTCCTCCTCTTCGGGCGATGCGACGCAGGTACAAACGGTGGTAGGCAGATCATGGCTCAGCAGCCTATGCGGAGGCATGAGGGTGTGATCCCACTCGGTGATGATACACGACGAGAGGATCTCGTTTCTGGCTGGAACCACATGCTCGCTCCCCGACGTGGGGCTTACTAGATCTTGACTGCGATAGTGCGGCGGTGGCAGCGGCGGTGGATACGGCTGCTGCAGTTGCTGATAATGCCGTGGCTGGGACGAATACGAGCCTCCATCACCCGCTACCGAGTTCCTCTTGGGTATACCGGGTGTGCGCGAACGCTCGCCCGGTACATCGAGACTGACGCTCTTCCGGTACTTGCTCGGCTGCGATTTGGACAGTTGCTCCGGTACCTTGAAAAGATCGCCGTAGTAATACGGCGACGGATGACGCACAGGTTGAGCGGACTCGGTCGGGGATTGATCGGTCAGATGCACCAGAGCGACACAATCCACGAGCAGGCCGTCGGTCGAAGTTAAAGTGTCCCTGTCTGCCGATGGGGCACGGGTCGAGGAAGCGTAAACGCTATTCTTTCGTTTTTTAACGATCACTCGCCCGTCCTCGTCGTCCTCGCAGGACGAACCAGATGCTGAAGGATCTGAAGATTGATAAAAATGGAACGAAATGTTATTTTTATTGAGACAAGTGCTAATAATTATAACAAGTTATAATTTATATAATTCTTGTGCAATGTAATAATATTTCGGTTTCAAGATATGTCAGGAGATGACAAAGAATTCGTCGATCGTGAACGTAAGGATTCAGAAGATTTACGCGTAAAAAGATGTCCTGGCCATACAAAGCTCACTTTCGAGAACCCCGAAAACGGCGCGAAATTTTCATAATCGTTCTGTTGTGGAAGGAAGCGCAGGGGACTCGGGCCGCCGAAGAAAGAGAACGAAGCTTACAGGGAAAGCAAAATTGCCTTGAAATGGCAGTCTTATCTCCTTAAAAATCACTTCCTCCGTCCGTGGGATATTACCGTAATGGTCTTTGGCTTCCTTGCCTGACGTCCTATGCTTGCTCCACCCCACAACCAACCACCTCTTTCAACCTCTTCGTATTCGTCGACCCGTTCGAGCATCATCTAATGCCTCTTTAGGCTTTACGATCGTGTCACGGCCATTCGCGACATCAACGAGAGAAAGAGAGAGAAAGCAAGGTCGAGCACATGGAGGAGGCACGAAATTACGCGGACACCCGGTACATTATTATATAGGTACACATGCGAAATAGACGAAAGGACTGAAGATAATGGGCACATTATGCTCGACAGGAGAGGGCCCCACCGAAATCCTTTCTCGTTCCCTCCCTCCTTGCGAGGGCGGCAAGAACGAAGATGCGCCATAAACCATGTTGGTTGCTGCTTTTGACAGGAACCACCGCGGATGTACAGACGAACTTGCCGAACGAGAGAAAAAAAATTATTATCGGAAGCCGCTCTGGTCTATTGCATCGTCCAGCCAGCACCGCTGGACCAGACACAAAGGCTCGCAGCATCAGGATGCGGATATCGACCGCTTAGAGTGCAATAGGCAGTCGTTGTACGTCTCTATGTCGCCGGGTAATTTGTTTTTGATCGATCTCCGTTCACACAATGTGAATAATCATATCGCGCACGCGTATGCACACAATGTACACGTAATTATTTAACGGTGAATAACCCTTTGTTATACATTTATCTCACCATTTAATGCGTCCAACTTTATTAATACCCACGATTTATTTAATACTCGGCTAACTCAAATTTTCCAAGTGATATTTTCTATATTAAAGATATTACTATAATGCTGCTATAGTACAATAGATATTTTGTAATTGCTTGGTGCATACACGGCGGAATGTACTTTAATAATTTCGAGTTTTATTAATCTCAATACGGAAAAGTATATACGAATTCATCAGTCATACAAATCATATCAGTCAAACAAATTATATCATGTTAAATTCATAAATAAATGGAGAAAAACCGACAAGTCCATTAGAAATGCGGATTTGCCGCATATTCCGGTATGATATTTAGGTAAAATCACTGTGGGATCCATAACGTGGCAGGATATCCCCAATTTCCGGCGTATTTCACTATCACGAGAGGGCTTGAACTTCATTTTCCACGGTCAAATACAAAGGAGCGGCGGCTGGGGGATTCGCGAAGCGCGAAATGGGAAATTAATTCCTGGACAATGAATTCGGCAAATTATCGCACAATTCGCCTGTCGCCGTAAAACGGGGACGGACCGCGTGCGATTCCATTTTATCTTTCCTTCGAATCCGCGGCACATTCTTGGCAGCGAGTGACAAACGGCGAAGAAGCCCCGGATACGAGAAGCTGCGAAAGAAATGGTCCCCGCGAAACCAGACGTTGTCTACGTATTCAAACTTTCACAATAGGGCAGGATCGCGGAAGGCGACTGATGACCCATCCCCTTCGCGGGGATGAAAAACGGGAGTGAGGATCCATTACCTTTTCTTTTCACCTGAAGCTACTTTTCTACCGACTTTTCTCGGCGAAACTTTTCACCATTAAACTTTTAAACATTCAAAAACGGTGCGATGCGCGGGATTAGAGCGACCACCGATCCGCAGGATTAATGGTAAAAATACAATACCGGATGTTGCGGCAGAGAAGAATGCTAACGAGGAAACGCAATATTGTTTGCGCAGTTGGTGTAATATCACGATAAAATTATATCAGAGAAACGTGCCCGAGATAGGGGAACCCAATCCTCGGGAAACAAAAAACAAGATAAAGAAAACTTCCCGTGGAAGTGAGATCGAAGGAAACATGAATATGTATTTGCATCTGCTTCGTTCGTGCAACTCAGGCAAGACGTAGGATTAAATTTCGGGAAAGTAAACATATTAAAATATACCGCAATAAGCAGGATATTACACCAACTGCGTTCCGTAGCAATATCTGAAACAATCTATGGTTGAATGAGGAATGTGAAAACTTCTCTCAAAAAATCAGAATGTGACGACACGTGTGATTTATTTTGCTTTTTGTGATGTGTGGGGAAATATACGAAATTGTGTTTCAAGGCTGCCCTATATACGACCAATTGTATCGACCACCCACGTCGAGACCGATTATTCGTTCGCAAGCGAGAAAAACTGCAATGGACAGCACAGCCGGGTCTTCCATTGAACGCGCACACAAACATATATATATATATAAAAGCACACTACGTACTGGCGTGTCGCCAAATTGCAGCGATATTGATTAACGATCGATAATCTGATTTGCGAGATACCTGTCGAGGGTCGACTACATGAAAGAGAAACTAGGGGACTAGAAGGTTGATGATCGAGCAGTTCGATTAAATTGGACTGGATTACATACAGTAGTTGAAAAAAGTGCCCACGTCCGCTCTCGTGCGATGGAAACGATTTTTTTTTTAAATTGATGAGTAAAACATTCCGGACAGTTCAATCAGCTATCTGCAATTGATGAATGACATATCTGAGTAAATTTATAGAGTAATATTGTATAAAAATATAGTTATGTGAGACCGATTTCTTTCTTAATTAATTATTCACTTTATCATCACACTTTATTAAATTTTATATATATAATTATTGTGGCGTTATGCACAATAATTAGCCATTTATGCGTGCATTAATAAATCCAGCGAACAAAAATAAGCTGTATGTAAAATACAGCTAATAATGAAAAATCTACTGACGAATGCACGAATAAATGGCTAATTATTGTGCATAACGGCACGATCGGACGTGTAGACGAGTCAGTAACGGATACTACATGCGAATGAGTGATTGAGTGACAGAAAATGAAAGAGGGTACGTGTATGCAGAGTTAGGGGCGACGATACGCCGGGGATAGGCAGTGGTTCCTACCCTAATGAATCTATTACGGCCGGTGAGCGACAACCCTCGGCCTAGCAATCACTACAGATAACACGAAACGCTGTCGCATGCACCCTGTTTACATGAATCTGTAGATAACGAAGATGAACGTCCGAGGCGATCTATTTTGGATTTACAATGCACGGAATCAACGTGCGAATTAGACGAGAACACAAAAGAAACTCACGCACGAGAATTGTTATCTACGTCGATTAAGGTCAGTAGATAATGACATTGTGATTGCAATCAATTTTCGATTAGGAACAGTCGGCAAGGCCATAGAACGTGACCCATATCAACTCGTTTTTAGAAATCGCTTATCAACCTATAACGAGCATACAGCTCATATTAATACTTACTAAATTATCTGGGAATAATCAAATACGGTAATGCAAGTTTAGTTTGGTTCAATATAATTATATTATCATTAAATAATCAAATAAAACTCTTAGGTACACAAATAATTTCATATAAATAAATAAAACGCAAATTTAAATAATATTAATTTAATTCTAAAATTTAACACAATGGTGTAATCTGTAATGTTAATCGAAATTTTTGAAATATGAAATTCTTTAAAGTTATATATGATTGATTATATATCTCTGTAAATCTTATGATAATCATATAATATATATATCCTATTCCGAGGGAGCATTATTCCGTCAAACGTTATAACCGTCACGCTATGCTGCTAACGCAAAGCTCTAGAATGATTTTCTGTCTCCGGATCAGACTCTTGATTATATGATAATCCCGAACACGTGACTTCATTTTTATCACAACGGTCGCAACGTCGTTTATGCAATCTTCCGTTTCTTCTGCGATTGACGGCCGGCGGTAGGGCAAGGAAAATTCAAGGGGAAATCTTTATATAAAGAAGATCGCAACGCAAGCTCGGGACCACTTCGCTCCGCATTTTATTAGATATTGTCCCCGTAACGTGACCGAGGTGGCGATAGTGTGTCTGCAGTATATGGATCGTGGGATTGTATCATCTTTCAGACGGAAGAGAAGGAAAGCGCTAAAGAAGAAGTGGGAAGATATAAGATGGGCGGCGCAATTGCCCAACCTCGGAAGATATCGCCGGCCAACGTTCAGGAGGATCTTCAGGGCGTCTTACGAAGCAGCTACAGATTACGGGCCAAGCTGAGCAGCGACGAAACGAAAGCCAATCTCGGTTATTGGCTCCAGGATTCGCGCCAGGATCCACGGTTACGATCGCAAGATTGGCCAAAGTATCTCGTGCGAAATGTGTCAGCCGTGTCAAGGGTCGTGGAAGGGTGACGCTTGGTCGCACGAATATGAGCATAAACCATCCGAAGATTATCAAATACGTCCAGGAAGTAGATACCGAGCTGATGAACGTCGCGATAAATTCCTGGTTATGCCAAGTAGCTTGAATAAATCAATTAGTGTCGCCTGTAATCTCGCATTATCCGATGTAATTTATGATTAAAGCAAAGATTGTAACGTGACGGCGACAGAGCGATGCAGCAGCCTTTTCGTTATGAAAGTATATTTTCTTCGAATCCATTTTATTACGCTGTTATTACGCCCTCTGTCATCTTTTCGAGGCAAAAAGAAGCTACTAACAAGCCAAAGTTATAAGGATCATGGCAACGATTACAAAGTTATCACTTCAAAGGGAAGGAGATATCGGAAACAGAGGGGCGGGCCACTTTGAAGAGAATCTATCTGTTTTTTAGAAACTCGCTACAAACGCATATTCTCGAACGCGTACGCATAGTCGAGATGATTGAAGCAACGACTGATTACGAGGGTACGTCGATCCTTTGGAGCGCCGCGCCGCGTCCTTTGATTACTGTTTCGTATAAAGCCGTTCATCGATGAAACTGACAGCTTTGAATCGAAAGGATACGGTTCTGCTTGTCGAATTATAAATGTTGTTTGCTTTTTGATAACTCCATATAAACATCAAATAACAATCTTTTGTTCAGCTGAGATCTAATAAATCACAAAGCTCTTCTTAAAATATCCATTGATTCTGGAATATCTCCTGCACAGTGACACAAACCTCTCTCTTCTTCTCCCTGTTTATTCAACACATAAGACCCACAGAAAACCCTAAAACGCAGTCCTAAATCTCCTCACGGTTCGGCTGATCCTCGACGGTGATTTCGCTCCCCGTTAAGAGCGGCTATGCGAATGCAGCTGCGTCGTTAGCTTCAATTGATTTTATTGCCAATAAAATCAATGTTTAGGCTCGCCGGAAAGGGTTTTGTGGCGGTAAAAAAGGGGGTGCGAGGTACGGCACAAAGCTGTCGCTCACGGAGGCAACGCGGCGCGTGGATTATTCGCTTTCCTGTCAGTAGACATTGCGCAATTGAAATCTACGTCGGTGGTCACACGCGGGCACAATCGTTTGCGGCGGAAAGGGGTCGGATCCGACGGAGGTAAACCGAGAGGGTTTCGAACGTGCCCGAAACCTACCCGCCGATTTCGAGCGTCCGCCAAACCGTGCGTATCCCACCCCTTTATGGACTCTTCGAATTAATCGTGTCGCGAGTTTACTTTTGCTTTCAAATTCAATCTTACGTTCCGCTGCTCACTGTGCGGCGGCTCATCGAGTTAACGAGAAATCCCGTATTCGTTTTCAAATCGTGCGATGCAATTTTAATCACAACCAAGACTCGTGTACCATTTGACATACGAATACTCGATTTTATTTTTACAGAAATTTTATTCAAAATTTACTCACTACGAAAATTAGGTCAATTGAAAAGTTACAGCAGGTAATATTTTTCAATATTTTACTTTCAAAAGTTCAATATCGAATATTATAGTACGATTTCTCTCTGGTTATATTTCTGTCGCTGCGCTAAACGTTATCTCAAGGGGATACGGATTTCACCGGAAATTTCAATAGTTTATATGGAAAGATAGGCGATCTTCAGCAGTTATGAACGTTTCTTGCATGACGGGAAAGCATCTGACACAGAGATTAGGCCAAGCGCGCGCGAAATTGTCTCGCAACGATATGCAAATCGTGGCATAAATGCTAATTGTAATTGCCCATGAAATGAATTCAAGGGCTCCCTCCTGGCGAAGGGTTCGCTTCGTAGCTTAGTAGCGATCTTTGCCCTCCGAGTCTGCCGAGTATCGAGCGACAAGGCTACGTGTGTTATTTTTAAAAATTTTCATCAAGTTTGCAACCGGTTAATAAATTCATTCGTTTCATGGGAAACAAAGAAAATTATTACAAGCGATACATTCTTAGCACAAAAAAATAACCCTGCTAAAAAGTTATCTGAAAACACTAGTCGCATACAAATCTCATTAACCACTTTTTATTCACCCTGCACTCTCAACATGAACATCCGAAAAGGGCAATTGCCAAAGAGAAAGCTAAAACAGTTGCTAATTGGGGGGGACTCGGTTTTACAGTAAACGAAACAAAATGATATGATTAGGACGTTAATTCGCTTTCCGGTACACATTGCTAACGAGAATAGGACGCGGTGAGTCAGACAGTTTCGAACAAAATCCAATAATACTTTTAACAGAGCTCTCAAATAACTTTTTCTGATAAAAATCGTGTAGCAAAACCGTAAGCTTTGATGTCAATTCAATCATTCCCATATTGCAAGGCACGTCCCTCGATACCGCTATACGTGATAAACTTTCCATCTTACTACCGCGATACGCGAATTTAACTTGCGAAATTGCGCGGGGATTAAGATCTCGCCTCTAGATCTGAGCACGTACTTACCGTCGGACGAGCCAGAATTATGCTGGTGACAGTCTGTAAATGATCTAGTTTACGACGCGAGAAAGTGAGGGATATAGTGAGGCGTATCCCAAAGTAAGGCGGAAAGGGAAACGGCGCGGCGGTGGGAAGAGGAAGAGACAGAGAGAAAGACAGAGAGAGAGAACAAAGAGAATGGAGGATGAGATCGAAGACAAGGACAGAAGGGTCTGTGGTTAAATATTCATCTTCATAGCGATTACATTTTCGAGTCGTTTACATACGTGAAGTAGGGAAACTGGTAGAAATCGGATACGCTCGAGTCTACTTAATCGTTATAAACGCGTATTTATTGTATTTAGCTGGACAATGAAGCCAGACCCCCCCCTCAGGGGCTCACGTATGTGTGAGTACGGGATTGGCAACCCCGAGGTACCCTAGCCACTCAAGACCTGAGAATAGTCAGACCACACTCTGATCTTCTGGGGATACGAAAGTGGAGACCGTGCATATATCACGCTTATTTATATCATATATTTAAATCGCATAAATAAAAAAATATAGAAGATTATAAATATTATTACGAAGTTAAAACTCAAGCATGCAGATCATTCGAGCGAATATAAAAAGGTCAGACGGCATTACGTTAAAAGTCTGTGGCTGTAATTCAGCGCTCTACGCACGGGTATAAATTTCCGCTAACAAATATATATATATATACGTCGGCAGCTTTTGAACAGCGTTTGATGAACACCAGGCCCGCCTTCTCCCGCTCGGATGACGGACAAACCGACGGACGGAGATTGACATTTGCATACGATGGACCCGCACGGGCGTTAACTGCTCGGGGACGCGGAATGAGCTACAAGTCACCTGGTACCAGTAATTGAAATGAGGGTAACTTTGAAGAGGGGTCGCGCGAACAAACGAGGAGCTCGAAAAGTTCTTTCAACGACATATCGTAGATTCACGTAATATTGAACGGGATTAAAATTATGGTAGGTTTCTTTACAGAAAAAAGATTTAATTAATATCGATAGAACAATTGAAAGAAGGTAGAATATACGATTGTTCCAGAATTGCCATTATCATTACTGAATTGAATAATTATAGAACAATCGATGTAGTAATTCATTGCATCTATATTTCTCTTGTAATACGGTTGTAATGTAATTACTTTAAAACACTTGAAAATTTATAATCTTATTTGACAAAAAGCTTTCTTGCTTTTAGTTCACCGTAAATTGTTAACAATATAACGTGCCGTATTTGATTTAATTCACGGCAAAGTGCGTGCTCCACAGAAAGACAAGAAAAAATCTGTTGGGTGGGCTCTGGCTGTGAAACACGGTTAATAAGTGGAACGGCGCTGGAAAATGCGGTAGCGAGCAGGCACACAAGCTGAAATACCCCTCGAAACTTTACGGACTATGAAAGCGAAATGAGAATGGGCGGGCGATACCGCGGGTGGTTCGGCGCAGCAGGGATGGGAAGTTTAATTAAATATCACACGACATATTATGGGAGGCGGGAGGTGCCGCGCATGGTGTCGATGGCAAGTAACGTCGGGGACAGCCCGCGAGACCGAAAAGTTCGTGCCAACGAGTGAACGAGGAGCGAGCTCGTAGTAACGGACAACGACGGGGACGGTACCGGAAGTTAACGGAGGGCGGCGAACCGTCCAGACATTTCAGCGTCATCGGTACCCTTTTATAAAAGCCGCCAGTCTGAAAATTCCATTCGGTCCACCCTCGCGCGCGCGCATTTCCCTTATATTCACCCCTATCGACGCGACTGCTGATTCAATTCTCACGAAAGGAACGGCATTCCTCGAATGGCAAGGACGACAATTTATTTTTAATCTTATAATGTCTCCGTCGAAAGCCTGCGGAGATTTCATCGCGAGATGGCGAAAGAAACGTTACGGAGCAAATATTCAATGTACCAATAACAAAGAAAGCTAAGTAAATTGCTCCTCTCGTTTGATAATGGCAGAGAAACAAAACAGCACGTGTGTAATACATTTAGTGATATTATCATGTCGCTAGGGAAAACACAAGTCAAGAGGTCATATGTCTTCCCCTTTTCCTACCAAAGGACGCAAATCTTTGCACAGGCCTCGCGTTGATCCTTGCCACATTAACAATGACTTGCGAATTAAAAGCCCATGAATATGGTAAGGATGCAAATTCCGCCGGTGTTTACTCGGGATCAGTGTTACACGGCAATCTGCATACTCGAGTGTCGGGATGCCCGGTGACGCGCGACGAGGGTTGCGAATCAGGTTCGTATCGTCTACACGTGGGACAATCGTGCGGAGTTAATAACGACCCACAGCATTCCTTCGTGAGGATAACGCGGCAGGAATTTAATCCGCAAGCTCTCTCGCTAACGTTTAGAAGTTTCCTAGCCACTATTTAAGGTCACGTGAAGATACGAGAGTTTCTAATTCGTGTGGAATCTCTCTACCGCCAGGTAGTTTTGCAATCTCGCCGAATCGGTGGGTATCATCCACCGCGAAAAAGAGACGATCCCCTATTTCGCCCGACCCCGTCGATTAATCCGTTAGCCGCTCTCGCGACCAACCTGTGCGTACCGTTCAATTATCGAGGGGCTCTTCTCCCTCTCTTACCCGACACGCTAACTGAGTTGTTACCTCGATAATTCGTACGTCGTAGTATCGGCCGTAACACCGGCGGCTCGCCACATTAATTTGCGGCCTGGCATGAGAATTTCCGCTTAACTGCGTTATCCCGGAACTTATCGTACACTATCAGTGATCAATCAATGTAGAATCCAAACATTTCGCCAATATTCAGCGCTACGGCTCATGCTTCGAATATCATTAATTTTACCATAATTATTTTATTAGTATATTTAGTGTCATATTTAATTACATAATTATATAATAATATAATTAAGAGCGTTTAATATTATATTTAATATTATATATAATAATGTGGTTAAAAGTACTTAGCATTACATTTAATTATATTGTTGATCGTTGATACAAAATTGAAATATATAATTATATACTTCGAATTTTTCCTCTTTATTAAACCATAAATAGGATAAACTTCATGTTAAATATTTCTCTTTGTTTCTCAAAATAGGCGGATGCTACTTTTATGTCTATTCACTGTACAACAACTATTACATATTCAGTTACAATTAAATCCTTGCATTATCTCGACCATAATGTCCACAATGCCGGCTTAAAGAAAAGACTTACATACCTGTGTATGGTCGACAATAATTGCGATTTGCTCTGCTGTAAACTGTCGGCAAAGACGTCTCCGCTCCCGGCTCTACGTACGCTTTACTCTTGCTGTCTCTAGGGTCGCTGTATTGTTCCACAACCTCGATTTCCGCCTGCAAACAGAACACAAATTGTTTCCTTCCGTTTTCACACAAAAGAGATTCCGTATGTACATCTTCGCGTCTGAAATAGCGATCGATCTGGCGCTTCCATTAAAGAATATAGTTCTCGAATAACAAACTCGCGATAAAACGATTTGCTCGTAACGACACGAGATAGACGACATATAAGTAAAACAAATTGGCCTGGATTGTTGTAATAATACTAGTTTAACGACGTGCGTTTTTTCCGACGTTCTCGCGTGCACAGTAATGCTCGAATTTGTCCCGGGAGAGAATATCTTTGAGAGGGATTATCAGAGACAGCTTCGCTTAAATTTACACGGTAGCCCGGTGTCATTTTCGGGTCCTGAATGCAGCCAATTGCGGTAATACCTTGGCCGAAGCTCGAGGGAACACGCTTCCAACCGTCCCCTAAATGATGATCGTTATTTCGAGAGAAAACAACTGCGGCGACAATTCGTTTCCGCCGGCACGTGTGCTCCGGTGGATTAAACGTAGCGCTCAAATAATCAACCAGAATGACGACGAACTTTAATATCCCGTATAAAGATTGCCTAAGCCTGAAGGCGTGATATTTCTTAGTACAATCAAACGCGAATTGCTCGTCACATTCGTTTTAACAATCTTAACCTGAAGGAACGGGAAGAAGTAAATTCCCCTCGACTGAATTCAATCAACCATGAGCAAGTAAGGGTTTCTTGCATTGGCTGCGGAAGCCCTTCAGTCCTACGACGATTATACGATCAGTGCTTCACTGATATTAATGATAATAATGATAATAAAAATTCGACAATCTTTAGATAATAAACGACAGAAAATAAAGATCTTCACCACTGGATAAAAAGAAGAATCGGTCGATAAAAGCGTTTCTCTCTTTCTCTCTCTCTCATTCTCGGTTTTAACGTTATATCGACAATTGGGGAAGTAGAATAAAAAAAGAAACGAGACAGTGCAAGAGAAAGCTCAGCAGGGCGAGACGAGCAGACATCCGGGCAATGCAAGACGGACGAAGGCGACGGCGGAGAAGACAAGTAGCCTTAAATTGAAAGAGCCCAAAATTGGAATTCTCCTGCCAAAGTGGAGCGCTATGCCTCCAGGGGCTGTTTCGAAGACGAAGTCGATTGCTTCCAGTCATCTTACCTACCAGCCCCGTTCCCTCTCTCGTCGCGCCAGCTCTCCTCTGTAGAACGGATAAATTTGTAGATGTTTATACGGAAATTACGGAGGGATGACTCCGCAAGCACAGTGGAGGCCGCTCGATCGGCTGTCGCAAATCCGATGACGAACGGGGGCTGACTCGACTTTCCGCGAAACCGAGAACCGCGTCGGCCGAATCCCGCGTCGCGCGGGTGGTTGCGAAAACGATTACGCGGGGTTATCGGCGTGCGCAACGTTATCGAGAAATCGAATTACCGTTCGATTCGGCGAGTGAAAACGCGCGAATCTAGCGATGCCTCATTAAGCGGGCAGAGATAAATCTGTAAAGCTGTCGCGCGCGGCATTTGCAGCGGAAAAGCAAAGGCAAATAATAAACACACAGGGCGTCCCAAGTTTTGCCGTCCGGACTTCCCTCTGTGTGTGAACTGTTTGACCACTTTGAGGATTGTGCCGAATGCAATGCCGTCGAACGCAATGCAAATAGTACTCATCACACCCTATCATATTCAGTCGTTAATACCGTTCGATTTATTGAGGGCTTTAATCCGATTATTTGGTCACTGCGTCATAATTTGGCGTAATTATCTGCTAATCTAATCGCCTGACTTTATCGTATTTACGAGTTTAGACGATGAAACGAAAATTTTTTTACCACATTGTTGTATTCCATTAATAATGCATTTTGGAGAAGGATACTAGGATCATACAGAATAAATCAGTAGTTTAGTTTTTAAATATAGAATTTAATCGCTGTAAATACAAAAAATGAAACTCGCTACGAATAACTCGCCGAAAAATTTTACCGAGAAATAAATATTAATGTTGCAGCGTTGCAAAGAGTCGAGCTATATTAATGGCGAACAGTGATACGGTTCATAACATAAATAACGCTGTTACACAGAATGGCACTCTCGAGGAAACGTCACGTCGGCGACGTCGATCGCTCTTAATTTCGTGTGGAGCGAGCCAGTATTTCCACAATATCCGCGTATAATACAAGACATTATTAACAGTATGCAGATAATGGCGTTATAGGTGAAGCGGGGCCGCAAGAAAAATGAGCGATGTAAGATAAGACGCACGTAAAAGCGCTTTTTAGCGGTGAGAGTATCAATCACTCTCGTTCTCGGACGAGGGACATCTCACAAAGGGCCTGACATCAAGCACTTTCCTCACGGAGTCAATTTTTTCCCGGAATTCTCGCAGAAGGACCCGTCCCTTTTCGAACTGGTCGGGAATTAATTACGCTCACTTTTCGACGTAATTTTCCTCGCTGTGAGTTAATCGCTCCTGTGAATTCGACTTGGTAAATGGCAGCCAGTTCCCTCAGGCATTCTGCCGATGTATACGCTCATCGCTCTGCATTTATCGAATGAACAAATAGATTAGGTCTTTTGTTCGCCTTTTATGATTGAAACGTAACAAAGAGAATTGAGAATCAAAATTTTGCGAATTGGCGAATAAAATACAAAAGTCGCAACTGTGTAACAACTCTCGAAAAAGACACGTTTACTAAAGTTCTACGCTCCAAAAGCCCTTTGTTATAGTGATAAATGCGAGCAGCACCAGTGCTCGATCTCACGCATAAAATAAAGCGCTAAGTATTAAGTAGGGCTTACGAGCACGACTCATAACGATTCACCCTCTCGAGAGTCAAGTGGCACCCGCTTTCTGTCTTTGTCACACTCCCCTTTCGCTTCGTTGCGATGCTCGCGGGGGTTGTCGGTGACAACGAAGCGAAGGAAACTTTTGTTCGGCGCACTCAGGTGTCGTCCCTTTTCTACGACGTTTCTTTCTCTTTCTTTTATGAACTCCCTTACGACGCGACGGTCGTGCGGCGCGATCCCATTTATTTGTATATAGTAATCAGACACCGAGTTGATGGTAGCGAATTAAATTTTTTCAAATTAACATTTTAAATATGGTTGTAAATAAACATTTTTTAATTTAATAATATGTGTAGTAAATGTATAAAATAAATGCATACGCAGGTGCGAAGATAGTAGTATAAAACACAGTATTTTTATAAAAACTTTGATCTTTAAAAAATCCAAGTTATCTTTACTGACTTGAAAATATTGTCAAACAACCAATTCGTAGATACGTGAATATATATATATCAGTCATGGTGTACTAAATAATCAAGAAGACTAATTATACAATTGCTGAAAGTATCTACTTCATCGGTTACTCCATTTCTTCGCGAGGAAACCCCAAAACATGCTATTTCGAGCGTACTTTCGAAATAACGGCAGAACGCACGAAGGCGAAACTATATTCCCCACTGCCAAAGCGTTTAAGCTTAAAGCGAAGAGCTCGAGGCAACCCCAAGCGCCAGAAACTGAGTGGCGGAGCAATTATAAGCAACGCCGGAAGTCACCGGTCTCTCCGCCCTGCCACCGATGCTCCTCGTCGTTCCTTTCGCGTTCGTTGTTACCGCCTCTCTCTGACGCCCTTCATCCAATGCCCCCACAATGCCCCACGCGCTAACGCGCCCGGGGGGTATTTTGTCACCACTGTAATTATATTTCTCCCTTTGGCCGATTCCCCGGTCGTCCGCGTTACGAAAATATCAATACTATCGTTAGCCAACAAAACGACTCGAGCCACAGTCGTAGGAAGTGACGTCATGCGCGCAGAGAATGAATCAGTCGAGGGATCGTGTGTATAAAATGTTTATTTTAAAACCTTTTGCTGACTCTGTATCTAAAACGCGACATAAATTTCCTTCTCGCACCGTTTCACGAGTTTTTGTTATTAATTAAGTTTAATGGAAGTGATTATTTTTGTAGTATTTTCTTATTAAAGCCAAAACTTGGTGCGATATTACTGACAACATACTTCATATGCAAGGTACACAAAAGTTATTTGAAGGATTTTGTTTTCCTGCGGAAAAATGGTAACCCCTCGACCTTTTTGATTCACTGCACGTCGCGGGAGGAAAATATCGATAAACTTTTCGGACTGGGAACGTGCCACAATGGGGAACGCGTGAACGTGTAACGGTAGCGTGTTTGCTTAACGCAGAATTCATTGAACTGTAAATACAGATAAAGGCTGCGACTGCGGTGAATAAAGTTACATCGTTACCGCAATAACGCCGCACTGCGTAAAAGCAGTATTCCAAAGTTATGTATTGTCGCCGTCCGATCTCCTTAATTGAATTTTTCATGCAAAGTTCTAGATATATATACACTACTGTATCATAACTGAATTACATAACGTATCGTGACAGAATAGTGCTGAGGTTTGTAATAAACGTTTTTGACGGAATAGTAAATCGTTTTTCATTTGTAGAAAATATTTTGAATACCTTACGCTTAAAGAGCAAGCTAAGCGATATCGGTTTCAGATGCGATTTTCACAATAAAATGTTAAATCACTTACATTCTCTACAGTAGGACTCGGCAGCATCCATTGCACCGCGGAGGTTGCAGCTGCAGCGCTCGCAGGACGTCTCTTGTTGACGAAATCGACCGGTAGACTGTAATCGTCGCACAACGACACCTGCAAGCACAAGCGGGAGAAAATGATATACATCGCGTACCCTCTATTACCATTTCCCATTAACCACTCCATCCAATGAAAATTTTCTCCCGAGAACTTTCATCGCTCTTCGTATCCCTACTTAATAGAGTTTCAAAGTTGTAGGAGATGACTTTCATCAAATGACGCGAACTCCGATAACTGAAAAACTTCGCCCACGCTCTTTAAATCTGCATCACAGCCTCGTGCGCGAGAGCTGATTTTTAAACTTCTATCAGTCGCGTAAAGAATACTAATCTTCACGTAATTGATAATGTAACACAATAATAATTTATATTATGTTATCATATTATGTTATATTTTTGTAACACTCCCCTCAAAGAATAGAATCAATTTATTCTGATTTTAATCCTTGAAATAACTAAAGCAAGCCGATCGTTCCCTTCGCTAATTAGCCTCGACGCTATCGAAGCACGCACCTTCTCTGTTGTAGGGAGAAAAAATACGCACAATGTTGCTGAAAAAGTGAAGAACGATGGTATGAAAATCCGCGGGAAAGCATTCGACATCGAACGGCAGAGGATTTCTGCCACTCGACAAATCGCAGGGTAAGCACCCCAAACCTTCTCCGCATTCTCCAAATCCCCGTTGACGCTGACTGGACCAGCTCATCAGCGATATTTACTGTCTGTCGGAGAATCGATCTATCGATGCGTGAACGCCTCGTCCCACCTGGGTGCGCGCGAGAACCGAGAGCGCGGCCACGGCCTACGTCTATGCATGCATATAAATCGAGACAATCGCGGATCCCCGGGGGCGGCTTATCGCGTCGGAGACCCGGGAGGGGTGGTGGCAGAGTCCACGGGGATGCTCGGCCTGCGAAGGGAGTTTTGCGCGGGGACTCTGCATGCAAATGGTTTGCGTTTATTGTGAGAAGAGAGCGCCGTATGAATATGTGAAGTGGAAAACGAAACAAAGAGAGAGAGAGCGAGAGATGAACGGTCGAAGGACAACGAAGGGAATGGAACGAGGAATGATCGGCTCGCGGAAAAGCGGAAATAGCCACGGAGATATCGAGAAATGACGCAACTAGCACTTAACGGCGGAGGGAGCAGTGTGGGGTAGAAAAATCGATTCGCAGAGAGCTGTACTAGAGTACGCAAGCTGAAGCAATCGAGAAGTTACTTTACACGTTTTCTGGTTGTACAAAAATTATACAGATTTTAACGCACGTAACTTTTCTGAGAATTCTCCGTGTTATAAAACTGCTTGACTTAATTTTTAACACTATTTGTAGTCAACAGTAGTGCTGGAACGTGTATGGTCGGACAACGCAATCGCCGGCAGGCAACCTAAAGTAATATAGTATTCGTAGACTATCATTCGTTTACTGTTGCTAAGTCATGTAATTGAACCTAAGCGGTATAGTTTTACATACTTCACCGGCTTCAGGGCGAGCACCTACCCCTAGCTGAACTGCATTCGCTGGCACCTTTGAGGAAGCCAAGCACGAACTAGGCCGGCTCGATAGAGTAAATTTCGAGAAAATCCGAGACAATCGCCAATGAGAATCCCCGTAACTGAGAATCATGTTTCACGTTGTCTTCCGTTTATCGATAATATTGCTGGCTCGAGTATTTCCACATTGTGATATATTTAGTCTGGACTCGGCGAGCGGCATGTGAATGTTGACTTTACAGCGGGAAGAACTTTTTAACTCCGCGTAATTTTTATTCCATCAAACCTCTGAGTTATTCATGAAATATTAAAATATGATGCGTGGCTCGTACGCACACCTAGCCGATGCGGTCGTAAATCACAGCGCGCGTAATCCTTAAAGTTTGCCGAAATAGATATTTTCACCGGTGATCCCTGGGTGTCGCCCAAAATGATTTGTTTTCCCATAAATCTTCAACGCCGCGTAAGTTTTCCGAGCACTTGCTATTGAGTGAGGCCGAAAGCTCTCTCTCCGTGGACTGACATTTATAAAGTATCTATTTACGTTTTCTGTTTACCGTGTTTCTAAAGAAACGCTGCGCTATCGTTACCGCTACCGCGTCTGACGTATCGTTGTACGAAAGCGAGCGCAAGTTCGCGTTCTCCCGCGGCGGTATTTCGCGTGGCCGAGATTAAGCCGGAATATTTAGCAAATGTTTCGCATAAATCAAAGCAGCGCAATATGTTCGGAGTTCGAAGCGAGGCTATGTAAATTCATGGTAATACCGCTGGCCACCCTGCAGAGAGGAGTTTCGATTCGCGAAGAGTCGAGAGGGAGGTAAAGAGCGCATTGGGGGACGGACAAGGGGGGACCGAGCGCGACAGCGTGAGTTGGAGGGCCAGGAAGGAACAGGGAAAGTCCAAAAGGAGGGACAGAGAGAAAGACAGAAAGTGAAAGATGAGGAGAGAAAGGAGAGAGAGCGAGAGCGAGAGAGAGGAGCGATGAGCGCGTATTTCATGAACCCCTAAAGCAGCCCTGAGCATTGCGGCGACCGCCACAATCCCATTCATTCTCTTTATGGGCTCCCAAGTATTCGGGAGCGAGCTTGAATAAATCGGAAATTTGCCCCGCGGGGAGCGAGTCGGCCCTCCTCGCGATTTGCCTTTCGGCCTGGTCATTCCCGAACACTGCGTTTCGTTTTTTTGCACGCAAAGCGCGTGATGCACGACTATGATCGTTAATCCTGAGCTGTTTAGCATAGAAAATTGAGGCCAGATAATCTGAACTGATAATAAGAAACTTGATACGGTTATATATGAGAAGTAATTGGCGCATTGCTGCACAATGATAGGTCTTTAATAAGAACAATAATTTATAAGTTTCTCGTGATACGTCCTAGTGGAATAATCTGATTAATATTCTCGCATATTATGGGCGAATGCTTTCGCTTGGTAATGGTATCCGAGAGAATTATCGTAATAGAAAGCGATATTAGCGATTATGCTCCGAACTCGAGCTATGAACGGAATGTTTATTCTACAGAACTTCTCCTTATGCAGTTTGTAACATACATATCTATGCCAAACTAGTCTAACTGCCTAACTGACCGTGTTAATTCATTTTATTAATCGCTTTGCATTCTCGGTGGAGAGAAGGAATTTCGTGGTTGCGTAATCACATTAATCTTATTAAAAAGACATTATACAAAAGATATTTCTTTTGCAAGGCAATGTTTTTTATTCTAGCTTGTTCACAGAATTTATAAAATATATTAATAAAAATGTAAATCTTACTATGTAAAATTATTGAAATAATGTACGATTTTAATATTCGCGACACACTGCGCACGATTGTATTGGAAGAACCGCTAAATCAGCACAGTGTAATGGGTAAATTGTGCAAACAGATCGATCACAATGACATAATTAAATCTAACTGGGAAGGGTTACGACTTAAATAGCTAAGGGTTCTGTTGTTGATACCTCTGCAGAATCTCTAAACGCTTGTCATCAAATTGTACGCGTAACATTTCGTAAGTAAATTTGCGTTGCGGCTAGCAAACGCTCACATTGTTTCCTTTCAACGTTTCCTGAATAAAAAAAGAAAGGCAATTGCATATATAATCGTGAATTCGCAATTTATGTTATCAATACTTGTCCTCGCCATTCTCTCAACTTAACTGTAGCCATTTTCTTGAACGTGTTTTCGCCAAGTATAGAGTAGGCCGCCACTTTCTTCACCGACCTAGACAATGAGTCAGACCATAAAGAACGCCATAAAGGGAGCTAAAGATCGATGAACAGGGTTAACCATGATTGACGACGAGCGAAAGTGCACACGCAGTCTTCGGGGACTCGCTCTTCTCATTTTCCACGTTACGGCAATCTGATTCGATCTAACGCCACGAGATAAACACGTTAAAGTTTCGCGAACTGTTCTCCGGAACGCAAGAGTGAAGTCACCCGGGGCTATCCGACGTCCTTTCCGATAGCAACACGTGACGACTCGACATCTTCATTACGTATTTCCCATATGTACTCATCGCTCTTCCTTTGGATATCATTTCTTCTAGTCTACGTTCGTTACGTTACCCTGGCACCCGGGGGCAGCCTGGGCGATGACGAGAAGAAAAATCCTTCGATATCTTCGTGAAGGCGATGAAGCGCGAAAATCCTGAACTTTGAAATATATAGTATAGGTGAGTGCGAATCGAGCACGGTGAAAAAAGATCTGTATAAAGAAGTCCATCAACCTTGGAATTTATCATCGAGATCTCTTCCTATCATTTTTATTGTGGCGAGAGATTTCCTTGAAGAATAGAAATGTAGGTTTGTTGCGATTGATGATCGCAAAGAAGAACTTGCGTGATACGTGATACGCCATTATACTAAACCAAGATAAATGTATCTTCGTTAAGAGTTAAAAATTCTCAAATTTCCACGACATTTAATACCGATGCAGTATCAATTCAACATTGTCGTTTGAAGGAACAAAGACATAAGGACACTATAATTTCGCAATTTAAGAGTCACAACCACAGCATCTGGGAGTCCTTTCGTCTTCATTAAAGGTACCCGCGTGTCCCTCGACTGATGTGCTTTAGACACCCCGATCGAACCGAAACGCCTACCGGAGGACTGCGTTCCTTTTTGTCGTATCTGCAGCCCTTTGTAGGGTCACGGAGGGTCCGGCAGGTTGCTCAAAGAGAGCGTAACTTGCTCAAAGTCGAACGAGGAACTCTGCCATTATAGAAATCGAGTACTAGCAATAAGACAGACTAAGGGTCGGCCCAACAGTCCCTAATCATCCGCCTTTCTTAGGCTCACTTCGTCTTTCTTGCCCTCCTGCATTTCCTTTTCGTCCCTCTATCGCGGACAGCTAACAAAATCTCTTTAACCGTAATCTCTGCAAGGAAATATTTTAATACAAAAATTAAAATAATATATGAGAAGTATAAATGTAAAAGTAAATATTTTATATTAAAAATAAAAACGAATATTTTTTATCTATTATTATATTTTGCATATTATTTTTATTTAGAATTATATATATGTATTTAGAACTGCCTAGTTTATTTCAAAGTTTCCGCAGATCAACTTCTGCGAGCTTGACAATCTACAAGGGCTGTAAGATTCTCCTTCATGCCGCTCAATTAGAGCAAACGTCACGCCAAGGACAGAACTCATGATCTTGAAACTTTGACTTCGTAATCTTGTCAACGTGTCTCCGCCAATAGATAGACTTTGTCGGACATGCGATTTCAAGTGCACGCGTTAAACGGAGTCGTTATAAACTTCCACTGGAGAAAGGACGTCGGTCCACTTGAACGTATCGCCTCAACTTGTCTCGCCGAGGCATCCCTCCGGGTAAAAGTTTAAATAGCACTCGAAATGAAACGCGCAGATTCTCCATAATGAAACTTTACGGCCGTGAAAATCGCTCTCTCGGCGCAGAAGATAATTAATTTTTCCTGGCAATCAAACCGTTACGCAGCGAAACATCGATTATTTAACGATTCGTTTCTTCAGATTACCGTCTTCAGGCTTTTCACAATTATTAAGTAACAGTAGATTAAGTAACTATATGCAGAAATTCAAAGTTTTTAATTTACAATGGAAAATGCGAATTGATAAATTATACATAACTGTAATTATGTTAATTTAACAAAATTCGCAATCTTGCAAGTCGTGCTATTAATGTTAAATTCGTTTAAACGCTAAATCTGTTTAAGCGCTTTAATAAATTTATCACATATCGCACAATGTTCAAAAATCACTGGCACTAAATGATTTAGGTAACCCTGCGGTAATCAGGCGTGCCATAGGCCGTGGGAAGCTGCAAACAGCGCGGAAGGGTTGCGTCGATATGGTGCAACCATCGCAGATACCTGCACATACGCGCACACGGTTAGGCTCTCCCCCAACCTCCGTAATGCGTGTTCGCGTAGTCGCAGAAGCGCCGTGATTGTTCCACCGGTTTCTCTATTGGGATAAACGTCGACCCCTCCTTATCACCCCTTATCCTATGATGGAAAGGGTCCTCCCGGGCGCGGGAACGGAACCCCATTGCCTAAGGGGCTGCTAATTGATTTTAGAAGTTTCTCCTTGGGACTACCCCCAAACCCGCTGCAACATCATAGAACCCCCCCTCGGCAGGAGTTTTCGGAAAAGGCGCGCCACCGTCACGGTGAAAACGTCCTGGTTCCTAAGTCGTCTTAGAGACTCTCTGAGAACCGGCACCGCTCTCGGCCACCCTTATTTCTTGTTAAACGGAGCTCAACGCGACGACCCTCTCTATCTCGAAAACGCTTTAAATCGAAGCTTTCCGCTCTCTTGTTTAACAAGTTGCTGACGGACTTCTGCACGTATCGGAAATCCTGTTAATACTAGCCGCCTTAGTTTCAAATAATCAATGGAAAATATTTTGCAAATCCGATTCAACGTATTATAATAATATCTCTAAATCATATCTCATGTAATATATGCAAACAGATAAAAATTTGTTATTAAATAGATAGATTAAATATATAATATTAGTAAAAGGAGACAACGTTTGAACAATAATAACAAGATTCTTGTCAGAATTCTGATGATTCGCGTCGCGAACTTGACGTAAATAGAGAAAGAGGTACATGTTTTTTTTCTAGTAATTACTAGTCCAATAATAATGCAACCTTCGAAGTTGAGATTCTCCAATTCGCTCGTTTCACCCTGCTTCTTCGTTGTTGCGCTCGTCGACATTCAGTCTCTTTCTCCCGGCGGCTTTCATGCGCGTGCGACGCTCGAACAGTCGCACAATGAGCTTCCGGTTTATTAAAATCCCGCCTATCCAGAGTTGCCCGTCACGATCGGTCGTAGACGGCGGTCTAAAACGAATTCACGTCTCAGTTTCGCTTGTGTCTGGTTAGACAATGCATCGTGAAATGTCAGACGAGGCTAGCTTGGCGCAGCATTCTTTTCCATTCAGCCATGCAAAATCCGACGCGAACAGAAATGCGAAATTGCGCGCGTAACAATCGCGTAACAATCGTAGTGATGCCGCAGCGAATCGCATATATAATGCGAATTGTGTGTATCCGATATTGCAAAAATGGCTGTCTGAACATGTGCAAAAATGTATACATTTCGCAGTACGTCCGAATGGCAAATAAATTAAATGTTGTGTATTATTCTAAGATACTGTTATCAAAGCTATTATTTTTTTCGATAGGAATGATTGCGGGATTTGTTATGGAATCGACGCTGTTCGTGAAAAAAGGCGCTTCTGCTAGGAAGTGACTTCATTATTAAGACGCAGGGTTCCTGTGCGTTATCGCGTCTTTGCACCTCGCCGAGCACAAGGGCTTACCCTTCGAGGTTTTCGTCACGCGAAAACACAAACTTGCGTTAAGGAAGCCAACCTCGTTAATAACTCGCGGTACATTTGACGCGCTTCGTTTCCGGCGACATTAGCCGACGTTGATCTGGATTAAAACAGGGCCCTCGCCGTTAACGACGGTTGACTCTTATCTGGAGTCTCTATCTTTCCTCAGTCGGTGGAAGCTTATGCACAACAGTAAATCAATTTTAAATTAAATTGCGCGCATCGAGTAACACATCATTCAATCGAACATTATCGCCGTTCAAAATATTTCGAGATAAGATTTATTTTATAAAAATATTTTAATTTACCTTGTGTGTAATAAAAGAAAGCGATGTGATAATTTCAAAGAAGATGTTAAACAATTTTAAGCTAAAAAGAATCTATTTTAAGCACTGCATATCGTTTTCATAATATCACAAAACATCGTATATTTTATTTACACCTAAATAAAATATCACAGTCATATACGATACATTTATTCTGCTGTAAAGCTCAAAGGAGCGAGATATTCCAGCTACAAGAGCACGTACTCGTGTGGTTACGACCTAATTACGAAAATGACGCGTCGGAAATTCCACAAGGGACCTTACCAACCGTCATGATGTTTATTGCGCTGAATATGAGTTGAATATTCTCGATACAGCTGTATCTCTGTCTATAGACTGACGTCAGAACCGCTGATAAACTCCGCTATTTGATTGACGATCTAATCTCCGGGATTTTCCGGGAAGATTGGATATCATTACTTAGCAATTAACAATCATCCATCTCAGTTAGCGCTCTACATTTCAGAGCGTTGCACCGTGTGTTGTACATAAATGCTTCCGATATCGCTTAATCTGAGTTTAATCGTAGTTGCAGTTTTACAGACGATCGTCGGCAGTTTACAAACTGTCGGAGATTACGATGATACTTTTTATCTAGCCCGGTTGTACGGGACCAATTTGAGTAAGTATGACAAATGTTTGCGACGGACCACAAAATAACGAGGGCTTTTCTCGAGGATTACCCGCAAACGAGTTACATTTTTTAAGGCTTCGCAGAAGCGGAAACAGACGGCGAAGACGCTACTCGGTTGCCTCGTTGCTAATAAAGAATATTACGAGTCGTTCACCCCATCGTAAATTTGAAATTATATTCCGAAATTATATTTACGTAAATAACGTACTGTTAAAACTTACAGCTTACAAGTAATATTGTATCTATCCTCTATTAAAAAAATTGCAAAGTATTTTTACACGATCAAACGTGTGGTGGAATATTTTTGGCCCACACTACATGAAATAAATTTCGCGTCGAGTTGGGCGAGGGGAATACGATCTCGTCGCGAAATAAACGCGAATACGCCAACGAACATTGATTTCCACGTCCCCTCGACTTTCAACCCTTCCTGACGCGATCGCGGACGGTCCGTCCGTCTCTCAGGATCGACACGCATCACGCGCGCATACGTGCATAATTAACGAGACGTGCCGATCGGCCTAAACGCTGAATTTTGACGTACAAATCCGCAGCAACACGGGATCGGGCTAACGACTCTACCACCGACGCCCCCGAAAGCTTTTCGAAACGCTGCCGCAACATTGAATGCCTAACACTGGACCTGCGGTGAGCCGCAGCCACTAGTTTCATCATGCGTCCCTCTTGAACCGTCAAGCAGCGTAGACTTGTTTAACTCTCTGATGAAAAAGTGTCAGAGGCTAAAAATCCACATTTTTTTAATCTTATAACTAAAGTGTTTTAAATATTCACGACGGTATCTTGAAATTAAAAAGATTTTGTCTGTATAAAAATCTCGTAATACGTTTTATTGCATCAGAGTTATGGTTCAAGATCACCAATCTGGATGCATTCCAGTTACGAGCTAGTCGTGACGAGAGAACGTTGCTCCCTCATGGAGATTGTGCGTGAATGTTCCTGCATGCTCGCGGGGCATGCCGAGGATAGTCGCGTCCTCGGCAGTAACCGCGTTATCTGCGAAGCAATTTCGGTTCACGACACAGCACTGGCGGCGGTAACAATTAAGCCGCACAATCGGACACTCGATCATGATCGGGACCGTCCGGAAGAGGGATGCCTAGCCGGGGTACCGGGATTCAACGTCGGATCCCCGTCGTCAATGTGTCCTAATACGTCCTCGAATGCCCCGAAGCCTCAATGTACGGATAGGTCCGAACCTTCGTGCCCACGGATACTTAATTAATTCACTTTGCGCCGGACTTGCCGTTCGTAATGCGGGATCGGCCTGCCTAAGAGCCCCAAGGCAGTAATTGATTCAAATGCTGCGAGGGAGTGTTACCGACCAGTTATATACCGCCGCAGATACGGTTACCATTTCCGGTTGGTCGAGCATTGCCGCGATTCGCGATGCGCTTGTGGCTTACATTTCGTACGGTTTAGTTAATGAGTAAAGTAAATTTGATAAAGTAAATTTGATAAAGTAAAGTAAATTTGATAAAAGTGTAGCGTTTATATATAATTTTGCATTATTCTAGTTGTGCATCACGAACAGTAACTCGTGGTACATAAAAAATACCTGTAAATGTTTCCCTTTTTCGATGGAACGGAAGAGCCATCAATTTATGGGATGAAGAAATTACAGCTGCAGAGCGTGACTAATTGCCGCCCGCTAATTGCGGCGTAAAAACCGCACGAGACATTGTTAAAATGAGCGTTAAGGGTAGTCGGCTGAGAGCGAGGAACTTTTTGGCGATGTTACCGCGGCCTGGAAATTCTGCGGCAACGCGAAATCCGTCGACGCCGCGCGAGGGGACGCCGGGGGCGCCTAAGAAAGAACGGAGGAGAAGACGGATGCGTACCGATGGGGTGCAGGTGATTAATGTAGACGATGCCTCTCTCTGTATAATTACTTAATTAAATTCATACATCACGCGGCATTACGCGATGTACACAGAAATCCGATCCCCCTTTCGTAACGACCCCGTGGATACGGCGCTTCTATTCAGATCGTATCTCTCTAGCCTTCCCAGAAATAGGTTGTGGGGTTTGCGAGAACGTGACTCTCGACTCATTGATATCGTCCAACGATCCCGACTACGTTTAGTCGTTGACACCGTCGACGGGTTCTCCATTTCTCCCCGGGTACAATTTGAAAAACAAATTACGGTTACGCGAGATAAGAAATGGTAGCTAACTTTACGGATAAAGTGTCCATGAATTTGGACGAGAACTAAACTAATTCCGTAGTTTTAAGGGTTTCTAGAATTGGAATGGCTCGAGTCATTGCTAATTGGGTGCTGTACCGACTAGATTGCGGTCACCTCGTTAGCGATCTCGACTTTATTGTAGAATATCCGCCTGATTTTCCGACAAGACAAACGAATGGGATCCTTCGCTTATAGACGTGCCTATACTTTAATGTGTCTAATTAGATTTTATAATAAATTATGTATGCTAATTTGGTTAACAAGATAACTGTTTATCAAGCAAACAGCTGGTTCTCTTTGCAGAACTATAATCTACAGATAAAGTTAATTATTAATTTAATGACCAAAGATTAATAATCCAGATTTAATTATTACCTGTAAATTCTTCCTCCTCTCTCTTTCTCTCTTTGTTTACTTCACAGATCTCTAGAAAATAGTTTCTGGTTTGAACAGCGGAGTTTCATTATAAATATCTTATTGCTACTTTCGTGTAATATTTTTTATTGAAATCCTACTTAACTCTTTTACGTTTGAATAGATAATTACCAAGATTTATGAACCGACTTTACTTGATCCGATTATAAGTATCTGAGAAATGGTAGCAATCTGCTAAAAGTAGAGGAGATCTTTTAGTTCGATAATACTTGCCAAGCGAGAACGCATCGGCTGAAAAACATTTCCAGTTGATTGCTAGAAATGTCGGCGAGTCCGGAAAGGGTTTTGCCGACGATTGGCGAGGAGACGGCCCGACTGAAGGGGCGTGGGGGATCTCTGAAAACAGTGATCACGTTTTTTTAATTAAACCGAAAGTTAGACCCCCGCCGGGCGGGGCCGTGGAACAATCGACTCGCCGGAGTTTAATCACGACGTAATAATGACGACAAATAAATTAAACTGGCCCGTAACGCTGTCCGCCTGATCATCCCTTCGAGAAAAGATTGCGAACCGGAAATAGGAGAGACAGAGAGTGTGAGAGAGAGAGAGAGAGAGCCGAAACGTTTCAATAAACGGCCGGAATCTAAACCATTCCTCTCCACTGGGATTAGTTTTCCGAACAAAGCGATAAGGAACATTGATCTTAAATCATCTCGTTCTCATCGATGCCGTACATGCACTTCGTATACGTCATACATAAAAAAGAATATACAGTCGACAAGAGAAAAAAATCCTTTTTGCATGCACATCTGTAGTTTGGAAGCAATCCAGAGACTGAAAAATAAACGTAACGTTCGAATATCGGCTATATACGATGTTATTCTATTTATTGGCGTAAAAAAACTTGTTAAAAATGCGACGAATATTAAATAGGTTTTGCAATCTTTTCACAAATAACTAGGAAAATATTATATTTTCGAAATAACGATGAATTAACATAGTAAGCAATCGCAAGAAAAGCATTCGTAAATCCAAATTATCGACAAGAGAAACGTATTGTAGTCCGCAGCTGTAAGTTTCGCTGCAAAGTAAACAAACTCGTTAAAAGAAAGAAAGAGCACAGTTCGTGCACGTTTTTGTATAGAAGCGCAAGTTTTAAAAGTAAATTAAAATTGAATTAAAATGGAACTGCATTTAAAATATTTTTACAGAAGATTGAACCTACCTACAGTTGATTCTGTTTAAAATTACAATACGGATACAATAATACAGTTATGTAAAACATCATGAATTTATGCATTTTCGATGTTGATTTGTACCGTATGTTTACAGTTTCATTGAGGTGGAGTGCCCGCCGGAAATTTACTGCAGGCGCAATGTGAATCGAGTGTACTGGCATCAAGATATACTTTATTTCATTCAATATTATATTGAAAATAGATTATATAGTTGCTTATTATAAGCGCACTTTGGAAAAAAAAGTTAAAAAAAATAGCTAGATATAAGTTTTTTATTATCTTTACATTGATTCAAGATTCATTATCACAATTGAATCGAATTAGTAGAAATAATTATACGTGTAACTCACTTATGAAATATAGAATTTATTTTAAAAGATATAAACAGGAAAAAGAAGAGAAAGTTTCTACGGGATATGTAATACACAGAATTAAATAATTAGCGTGTAATAATTAAAATTTGCTGTTAGTACGATGGTTATGAGATATTCGCTAATCCAGTTGTGGTCGATCGAATATAGAAGTACGTTAAATACATTGCAGATGCAATACCAATACAATAATAGTGCAGCTGGAACAATATACAACGTGTGATGCTAATTCAGCCGGCGGTGAGTTTGCACACTCATGCTAAGGCCGTCGATGTTGAATCAGCACTATGGATTGCGAATGTACGAAATGCATGCGGATGCACGAAACCAACGCGAGTTTACGATTAGGGTCCTAGCTATGAAAACAGACGTTGTCCGGCTCGTGAAATACAATCGTGTCTTTGAGCGTACAAAGCGTTCATTAGAATTAACGAGATGTTCATGCTTTAGTCTACAATAATTTTTTATCTAATATTCTTGACGTGTAATACGTATATATATGAAGTATACTTAGTACATACATTATTAACACTTTCCTAATACGCGACAGCTCATTGATCGATTAACGTAAACGACATAATATTGTCACGAACCCCTAATCTCTCATTACGCAAAATGGATATGTAATTATCTTTATAGATTTAGAGATGTAGGTCCCGTTAAGCGTGTTGTTGTATCCGTCTACGGCGGTTTCGCCCTCGACGTGCTGGTGGTGTTCGGAGAATATTCGCCTTACCGCCTGGATTACAAGTTCCCCATGATTTGGTCTCGAGGGAACGGCCCGTCCCTCTCGATCTTAAAGGATCTGAGGCTGGTCGTATTTGTTAACAAAAACGACACTTCTGACTTCGGTCGTGAATCATGCAGGAGCTGTTGAAGGAACCGCGAACTTTGCTATACACGTGCAAGCAATGTAATATACGCATGATAGCACACGCTTGCTTTTTAAACAAAGGAAAGGAAAGATAAAAAGTACTTTATTGGCCGGGAACGTTGAAGAAATACATGGCAGATATTTAATCACTTTCAAAATGGTAATCATCTCCTCTGTCGAGTTTGTGACACCCTCCTTCCTGAATGAATCATATGGCGCAGCGACGAAGGACTTGCTCGAGTTCATGAAATATTCGAGCTACGAGCAGCTAAGCTGCTTGCGGAGGCCATCAACACCTGTGGTCGGAGCAACATATAACTCCGACAACTTTCCGCCACGTATTCCTCATCCTTGAAACTCCGTTTCACAAGACAATCGTAAAACCGTTAGTTCATACCAAGGACCGAATAATTTTGGCAAGTTCGGTTTTCGAAACATTAAAGATACTTCTCACAGATTACTGTGTGATTTATTATTGTTTTATATCATTGCTGTATTAAGTTTCTCATAGAACGTTAGATAACAAAACTTCGTAACTGCAGTTTTCGCTTTAAGAGTACGACTTATATCTATTTGATGTATCACAGTTGTGTCAGCTAACTTTAGTAGTAAACGCCGTTACGATATCGTTTCAAACGCCTGTGCGGGCACGTAAATCGCGATTTTACGGTTACTCGCAAATACTTGCTTGAGCATCAATTCAGGCCATTGTCATGAATGCATAATAACCAAGTTGATAGACAGAACACCTACGCAACTCCGCTTTATACGGCGCTATGAATGTGCATTGTGATAACAGATTGCGCATTGCACCAGTTAATCGAATGCAGCTGAACGGTGCGGTAAACCTGCAACTTTGGCTGCAACGTGACCGTGCACGTGAACACAATGCGCAAGTTTTGAACTTCAATTTCCGACGCTTCGATAAAATAATTATTTAAAAAGGTATATTAATTGTCATATTGCTGCAACTAAATTCTTTCGCGTCATCTCGACAGATCACGTAGAGATTGCGAAGCAATTCTAGCGGCGAATTTAGTTCTACGATTCAATTCGTCCCGACTCCAGCCTACGCTCCGGCGGATTTTTCGCAAAAAGGCCCGTCGTAAATCCGACGTATCACAATGGTGGCGCAGCAGTAATAAATATCGCAACGCGAACACCTAATGGGGGAGTTCCCGTTTCGGCGCGGAGTTCGATGATATTGTTTATGGCGCTTACGTACGGGCACGCGATATAATGGAAATTCCGGCGTCCGGCCGACTATTTATGGGACACCGTCATGTGGCACGCATTGCCGGCGAACGGAGCGTCTCTCTCCTCGTGGTATGGCACACAGGCCGCATGACTGTCCCGCAGGGACGACTATTACAGGACGACCCTTCACCTTCCTCGAACGCCGCCATGGTCTCCCATGGTGATCGTCAGCGGGGCGGTATTGTGGTCTTGTGTATCCGTGTTGCAGCAGGTGCGAGGGACAAAGAAGAACACAGGTGACAAGAGCACGTATCGACCTTCGTATATGTGTTACACACATGTATGTACGTATTACATACACTACGGGAAAAATTTTGTTGAATCAACAAAACACACACAATTTTGCTTGGCAACATACAATCTTCCGGTTTTATTAAATCAACAAAACAATTTTGTTGATTTTTTAATTTATTGATCCAATTATTTATTTTATTGAATTAAGTACACGTCTATTATTTGAACAAAATGAAATAATTGAATTCTGAAAATGGTATCATACAAAATCTTTTTTTTTTTTCAAGTTAATGATCAATTTTGTTAACTCAATAAAATAATTTTGTTGAACCAAGAACATTAACAACGTTTTAAAAATAGTAAATTTATTCAAAGAAATATTTAGTTAATGTTATATATGTATAATGATAGTATAAATATTTATAAAAAGAACAAATCAATATAATCAACAACAAAATAGTCAAAAGAACAAAAGAACAAAATATTTGTACAAATATTTTGTTAAGCCAATCAAATCATCTGCTTGGCAACATACAATCTTCCGGTTTTATTAAATCAACAAAATTTTTTTTGAAAAAAATAATTATTTCTCTCAGTGTACGGCTTTAATAAGTATGAAGTATTAAATAAATTCGTATATACTTGCGATAAGCCTGGGTTCCAAAGTGCTACTAATGCTGGTAACACTGTACGCGAGAGTGAGAAATAAATTTAGATTTAAGATTGTGTGATCAGATGAGGCATCGGATTCTCGGCGCAATCATTAATTCGCCGATTTTGATATTCTACTCTCGTAATCGGAAGGGCGATATCGAAGCGTGTGTACCAACGATAAGGATGCCGACCATCAATGACGGTGAATATCGCCCGCTGCATTTCTCCGGGTGGCGAGAACCCTCTTGCCTGCCCTTCCCGTGGGATTACGTCCCCCAGACTACATTTACATATACAGTTCGACTCTTGTACGAAGCGACGGGAGGAAAGAATTCAATAAAAGACGAGTCCATTGTCTCAAGATTCTAACTTCGATGGACTGAGATCTTGAAACTGGAGATCAAGGGGGGTGGGCTCGATGGAAAGCGGATTGAACGGACAAGGCTGTTTTCGCGAGATCCTCGGCGGCGTTTACTTGAAATTGCAAAATCGTGTCTGTGACAACCTGATTATTTTATTGCAAAGATACTTTTGAGTTCTTGACGCAACGATCGAAGTTATTGATAGCCGACCGTTGGAAAAAAAGATGACTTTTCATTCAACGTGTCCAATAAGCACATTTTTCACTCGAGAGGGGAAGGAGTTGACAAGCTAAATAAAAAGACACAGGAAGGAAACAATAAAATTCCATCGAGTGCCTGGCGAATGATACGTTGATGCCTCGAAAGTTTATTAAGCCCTATCCATCAAGGGTGGCTTTCGGCTTTCGACGCGGAAACGCGTTTTTTAATTTAACTGTCAAAGCGCACGCCCAATCGTCAGCTTTACGATCACGTCAATATCTCTCGATTTTTCGGTCCGCTCGTCTACTTTGAGCAACTGGGTTTTAGATACCTATCTGACCAAACACTTGACATCACAAACAAGCCACAATTATAATGCAAATTCTTGAAATGTAGTATCCACAAGAAAATATACAAATAGCCAAGATTTTTTTATCGTCTTTTTTGACACGTGATCTCGTTAGCTTCTGAAAGTAACGCGCGCAACTGCGAAAAAAAAAAGAAATAAAAACATAACTAATTCAAAGAAGAAGATAGCGTAATTTTTGCTACAAGAACTTCGCTTTCAAGACAAGTGAACTTATATATAATTTAGAAAATTGAGATCTCTCTGCGGCTTAAAATATCAAGACGTGGAAGGTACGAGCAAAGTGAATGAGAAGTCTCGAGTCTGCCTCCATGTTAAAGGGCATCGAAGGAATAATTTAAGTGAGTGAGAGGGATTATTCTTGGTAGGTACATCCCCTACCCCCGTGGATTCGTAGGATCATAACAAATGGCTCGGAGCACCCTAATGGAAATAAAGAAGAGCGCTGGAGGTGTTGTCGGCATGGAGTAACAACCGGCGAGCGGGATAAAGAACGGGAATACGGTGTAGGCTAAAACCACGCGGGAAAGAGAACAACGGGAGGAACAACGCGCGGGCGGACGCGCGAGAGCCGCGAGTAGGAGGAAATAGAGGCGAAAGAGAAATAGCATTTGGGGGAAGTCGAGCACCTATACGAAATTCTCGACGAGACGTATCCTAAATAAATACACGCCATTTTTCCTTACGCGAGTTTTACAGCGTACAAATAGCGTCGTGGAGGAAATGCGATCATGCCTCAACGAGAGACCGTGTCATCGACGATTCATGAACACAACCGCGCATCTTTCAGGATTTAAACCGCCGATATGTTTGTCAAATACATGGACATTCGTGGAATTTTTTTTATGTGAATTCAAAATCAGTATTAAAAGTCATTCCTCTGTTATTGCATTCCTCCATGATTGTGATACGGTTTGTTGATGCATTCTTTTATGAACACCTCTCTCGAATTTTACATTTTATTTTTAAAATTTGGCTATTCTACTGGAAAGGAGATTCTATAAACTCATCCAATTCATCAGATAGCAGCAATATAACATTGCTATCAACGAAAAGTCCGCGATTAAACACCCACGCATTAGTAATTAGCTCCGATAACAAACACGCCATGGATTACGCACGCAAACGCAATCCACGCAAGTCTCGTATATTTGCAAGAATAAATTGACTGTCGGTGCTGTTATTCTTACAAAATTGAGCACAGTTATCCACATAAGCACCACGCATTATCATCAGCTGAGGTTTCTTCGTATCTCTTTAGATTTTTATATCGCAAACGTGTAAATAAAATTGCCCTAAGTAAGATCCGTCCTAAGTTACACACTTATCAGTCGTGGCACGCAACCAGTCGCGAGACGCCTCATGCAAATTCGACCGGTCCGCGATTTTACGACGGGAGGAAACGACGAGGAAAGAGAAAAATGGCGGTCTTTTGAATAAAGCCGTCCCCGATCGAAGCCGTGATCTCTTCCCACGCGCGATACAACCTCGCTAAGCCGAGAAATAAAACCTGCACCACGGCCCCGTTTCTCACAGTCGGCTGTCGAGGGTGCGCGAAATCAATGCCCATAAAAATGTTAAAATATGGCCTTAGAGAAATTGCTAACACAATGTTACAAGTTTCAAAGTCTTCGCGAAATGACGAAGCCATTACTGAATGAGGAGAAAAATAGCCTGAATAATTTCTCGTTGGCACAAATGAAAACACGGTTCTGCGCGTAATAATGATAATGATAATACAATTACGCCATTGAATCAACAAACTTGTGGAATAATTACGCGGCATACGTCAGACCGTTATCACCTGCAAGAACGAACATCGCAAGAAAGCTTTTAGGAAATGAATGTTTCGTCGGCGGACACCCGTCCCGTGCAAATAGTAATTGGAATAATGAGAAATTAAGCGATAAAGTACCTGCATAAATTTAATCCCCTGTATAGTACCGTAACGTCAGAACGAGCTAACAAATAATCTTATTTTGTAATATGTAAAATAACAGAGATCAGTAATTCATAATGCTACGCGGTGTTATGTTTTTGTAGTAACAAACGGGAGCGTACAGCAGAAAAGTTGATCATCCTGTTGGTTACTGGCTCACCAAAATACCGCAATCCCGTTCGCAAGCCATAATCGTAAAAACCCCACCCTCTAATTAGCCAAGGACCCGCTCGCTGTCCTTAAACCTCCCATCGTGCCCTCGACACTTAACTTTATGTTCCATAAAATCGAGCGTTAAAAATATTTTATGAAAGTAGGCACCGAATAAATGTAAAGTAGTTTATTTCCACCCGTTCCGCTTTCATTCTAGAAGAATATTTTTGTCATTAGTGCTCTGAGACTATAATGAACATGCAGACAAATCTTATCTGTATTCGGCTCGCATTTCTGTACTACTTTTCTGTCCGTGACGAGAATTCAATGTTGCAAAGAACAGACGCGGAAAAAACTGTGTCCCGCTTTTTTTCAACGAATTTATCGTGGTAATAATTTATGGCCAACTACGACTTGGTGCACTCCTCTCTCTCGTAGACGATTTTTAATTCTCGCCACTGGTGGCACACGCCTTTTGTTCCAGTATTTAGTTCCGGCCAGTTTGTGAGCATCCGTGGAACGGAGAACCGGGAACCCCTCGTGCATTCAGTCCCTAAAACCACCCTCTAACCATCGCCGAGCCACTGTCTGGCCGCGCGGCTACGCGTATATGTATATATACGTGTATGGACCTGAGCCTTTACCTCCGTCTCCAGCCGTTGTCCGGCAGCGAATGGAATCACGGGAGCACGTGCAAGATCGTCGGATTAAAGATTAAAGGATTTAAGGGAGGGGAGCGAAAGAGCTACAGAAAAAAGAAGTCGCTAATGATATTGAGAAGAATCCTCATGAAAGGCCATTATCGTTTGGCTTCATTTAAGCTTCTGGTAGCCGTTGTACCAAGAGCTTTCACAAACTCTTATTGTAAATAATAATATGTTATTAAAAACACTTGTTTTTAAGTATCTTCATGTCGAGTAATCATATCGAGATACTGAGATTGATACCTATTTAATTTATGAAAAACTTAAGAAATTATTTCTGCTATAAGATATTTATCTGTCCAGATAAATTGGTTGCATATTAAGATTAAAATATAGATACAGAAGAGTAAAGTTGATCCCCGAGAGATGAGAGAAAAGAGCGAGTCTCAAAGGAAACGAGACGGCACTGGAACAATTTAAACGACAATTCGGCCGTAACCCCTAAGGGGGTGGCACGCGGTGACTCCGAGAACATATCCCGACAGGAGTAAAACCACGCGACGGCGGGACATAATTGGCCGTAGAATTAGCAAAGGGGCTTCGCTGTTTCCCGTCTTGCGTGCGGTGGACCACCGAAAGGATCGGACGTCTCTCTCGCTCTCTCTCTTTCTCTTTCATTCACTCTCATCTCCGTCGTTCGTAACCACCCGACGAGCACGAAAATTTCGAAAACGATGAGAATGGAAATGGACACGCAGCCACCCCGGGCCTCTAACTGGTTTACCGAATTACGTCGTGGACAAGATTGGATTTGACTCCATTTGTAGTAGCTAGTTCGTAGCTCGTGTCGAGCACGACTGAAGCGGGGGTGGGAAGCAGGAGATGGGAACTCGGTCTTCCAGCATGAGCAATTCGCCAAAATGCGTCGTCTCGTGTCTCCGCTCTAATCGACCTCGAGAAAACGAAGAGTCGATAAGGTCGTGCCTTAGATCGCGTGAGGAAGCAATCCCGCGGAATTAAAGTGTCAGGCCGAGCGGAGTGCGTCGGTATGGGGCGCGAAAGCGGCTCTATCCGAAAACTTGGATTAAGCTGTAACTTTTCCTGCGTCAGACTAGGATCTGCGGACCCTGCGTCAGACGCAACTAGGATATAAGATAATAAAAAAATAGCAGAAAGAAAAGTTTCCAAAATAGACATTATCATAATTTTATCGGAAATGTCCAAAATGAGTGCAGACATTATCATAATTTTATGCACGTGGAAGTAAACGGCGACTTTGTAATTATTTAATACCTAGCGTGTGTGAAAAGTAAATTGCGCAGATTTTAATTTTAATTATTTTCGTAGACCTTAAATCTTCTTTACGACCTTTCTTTTGCTTTAACGCGAAATTATCTTTAACCTTATTCCATTTAATAGCATTGTTTTTTTTTTTTAATATCACACACTAGGTTATCGTGATACGGAAGAGACGATCGTGATTAATGACCAGCAAGGTGAGGAAAATACTTTGCGGAAATCTCACGGTTCGTGAGAAATCGCCCCATCATCCGTGGAACTCGATCGAAGGGAAATACTCCCGCGGCAAATATTCCTAAATTGCGTGTAAATATCTTCTGTATCGGATCTTCAGGTGGATCCTCAGACAAGGAGTGGATATCCGCAGGGTGCGTTCGAAATAGAAGTGACGCGGGACCCCATCGGGAGATTCCGTATACCATAATATCTTTTCATATCCCGCGTGCAAATATTGGAATTTGTGAAATTCTCCGGATTCGTTCTCTCTGTAAACTGAAAGCACTATCGTATGCAACACAAATGAAATATGTCATTAATAAAGCGATACGTATTTTCTCTCATTTGTCTCGATTCTTATCTCGCTTTTCTCTTTATTTAATCTCTTTATTTAATAATCGTAGTAATTTAATAACGCCTGAATTTCGAGTACAAGACACTCGACGGTGAAACTGTCGGAAACTAACGGTGAAAAAAGAACTTTATGTATCCCAAC
This sequence comes from Temnothorax longispinosus, assembly GCF_030848805.1. Classification (NCBI taxonomy): domain Eukaryota; kingdom Metazoa; phylum Arthropoda; class Insecta; order Hymenoptera; family Formicidae; genus Temnothorax; species Temnothorax longispinosus. Next base: position 4,179,934 of record NC_092363.1, on the reverse strand, counting down.
GTATTCGTCGACGATTATTATAGTAACTGTAATTATTACAAAGCTCGGCATGGCAAAAGAACGAACTCGTATATTTTCCCCACGTCGCTTTTAATGGCGACACAGCGGAAGATACATTTTGCCAGTCGGCGGAGAATCTGGGAAAAACATCTCGCGGCGTGGTTCGACGATAATTATCGCCCAGGCACGGTCGGCTTAATGAAATAACTTGGCAACCCCTCCCTCCTGTGTACAGGTCCGCGGCCAGTCGAGTCTGTCATTGTCGTCTGTTTGACCAAACACAGGAAATCAAGCCGATCCAGCGAAGCGCACGATTCGCGATACAGTGCGTCGAGGGAGTCGCTTCGGCATCACGTCGGGGATAGACGGATCGCTAATGAAGCCACCCGTTCGCCCGTGTGCCCACAGTGTCCTCCATCGTTTTCCTACACGAGACAGGATATTTATATAGGCTGCTCTACCGTGAAATCGTAACGCCACGAAGAAGTGCACTCTGACGGTATATTACGTGCGGATATGTGGATGGTATCTGATTTCTGACGTTTGCACATTGACGTATCGAACGGAAAAATAAGCGCTCGCATTCTGCAGCACCAAATATCTCTTGAGCGTTTTCTTCAATTATCTTTACTTAAAATATTTATATATAAAATTCTTTTGTAATTTATCAGAAACGATCATTGTTAATGATTTATTTGATTTTATCCAAGTAGAATTACAATTGTGTGAATTTTGATGGTGTAATTATTTAAAATGAGCTGAGAATTGGAGATATTTGATCAGCTCGTACCTCATTCGATCAGACCTTCAAAACGCAATCCAACGTTCCTGCGACTCGTATGTATCATAGATTTCTCCGCAATCTTGCCCCCAGGTGTCTACGGAGAACCGCCGTCAGCGGATTCCCCGATCGCGGATTCCCGACGACCGTTACCCTTCTCATGGCATCCCTCTCGATGCACCCTTCGGAGGCTGCACGGCAATCATTTGCATATCTACCGTCCGTGGCGCGGCGCGTTCCGCAAAGGGCAGCCAAATTCTATTATCGAGCTCCGGCACGCGACGGCCGCGGCGATCGGAAGGGGCCTCTGCTAAGTGGGCGAATTGGAAAAATAAGGAGGGAATTCGAGCGATGAAAACGGCATGCGGATTGCCGAGCGTGTACACGGCGAGGGAGGCCAAGCAGCAATTGCCGTCGTTAAACATTGCATGGTGCCGCTGATATGCGCAAGTGGAACGGAAATTGAACTTTAGTTGAAATGAAACATTTATGGGGCACAAGCGTCATTATCAGATAACTATGAACCTTCAGTTTTCGTGCAACACGCTAATACGTCTTGTGAAAATTCAATTAAAGTCACGGACTTATTCAATTAAAGTCACGGAAGATACAGCGGAAAGCTGTAGAAAGTAAAAATGCGTCTTTTAAGACTGGCATATTAAGCGATATAAGGCGGGGACAGGTTGAATAAGTAACATCGAATAAAGATAAGATAAGGTAAGACTGGGCGCTACCTGTTTCAAAGACCACATAATTGCATTCGGATAGTAGCCAGACTTCTAAGTAGCAAGTTGCCCGCTGTCTAACGTAATTAAAACTTTTGCCTCACAACGATTCCGACCGTTTCATTTCGTGCCGCTCATCGGTTGTCCTTTCCATAATATTTAAGACAGCTAATTGTAAGTCAGGACCCTTACGTCGTCATCAGAATAGTAGCTTATCAATTCCACAAGTATATAACTCAATAAAAAAATATACAGGTTATATCTTGCAGCTGCCCTAGCGCATTGTTGGGCAAAACAATTCCGTCTGAAGTATTCGCTAACGTCAGGATGACCTGATACGACACAAAGAAGATACCGATTATAAGATTTTTTTCAATTATGGAAAATTAAAAGTCACAAATTATGTAACTTTACGTGTATTTATGAGAAAGTAAACAACTGCACTGCCAACAAATAGTGATGCAGTCATTTAATCTCAGAAAGATTTGTCCGACGAGGCGAGCTGGCTTTCCTTCCCAGGATCGCAATCGGACCTAATGAGGGAATACACTTTTGCGAGAACGTGACGAAAGGAACGCGTGATGTAGCATCAGCAGCGTCAGCAGTGATTCGAGCTCATTCTTCAAATGAGAAGCCCGGTCTTTCTCGGCACGTTCCCAGGCGTCGCGTCGTGAGAAAAGTCGTGCATACACGCGCACACGAAGGGTGCGTATGGTATTCCTTTTTTTCGAGCCAGCTACAAACATTCGCGTATCTTAAATTAAACAAGCGTATATAAAACCTTGTACAAAACACTCTGTAATATCGGTATTTCGCGGTATTAAAGGTAGGAAGACACAAAAGCCCCCTTACACAGAAGTATCGATATTTTTGTTTTAACCGAAATGAGATTGCAAGCTCTTGATGTACCATCTTCAGCTCCTCGGAGAGAACAAAGTCCCGCGAAAAGGTGGTGGAAAGGGAAACATGGACGCCTTGCAAAGGAAGGGGGATTCGAAGAAAAGGCACGGGTGCTGGATGCTATAATGTAAATGGGAGGGTGACGCGTGCGAGGGTCTCGTAAGAAACGCTTTCTCTTCCGCCCTCGTCTTCCTTCTTTTTTTTCTTTTTCATATTCCGCGAACTCGTTTCGAATCCTTCGCGTGAATGAAAGTCTTGCCCCGAAAAAAAAATGAATTCAGTTCAACAAGACCGTTGGTCTTCGGACAACGCTGATCCTCTCTTCCTGCTTGATTCCTGCTGCCTTTATTCTCGTTTCGCGAACAATCATTGTATTTCTTTTTGAACGACCGTAGAACTGCGCTTAGCCATTATTCCTCGCGTGTGACAGCATAATATTTTAGATTATTTATTAAACTTCTACAATACTCATGCAATTTTCTTCCTACAAAGGAGGTTTCTATCACGCAAAGAAGATATGTGGTCGTCATGGAGAAAAAGGGAACGAATTTTTTATAACATATAAATTTTCTTTAAAATCATACAATTGATATCTGTCAGTACCTTATTTATAGCCATCTTCTGGTTTTAATAACTTTTTTTTTCCAAATTGTTTGCTTTCAATAAAAAACCAAAAGGCAAAGGTCATTAGTCTAAACGCTTTATTGAAGAAAAGGCAATCCAAAAGACTTATATAAATTAAAAAGCAATATCATTTTCTTTCACCAAAGTATTAATTCTTTCTTCAGTATCGACAAAGTTATTTGCGAAATAGGACAGGCACTGTTCCTGTCGGAAACATTCCATCTTTTTGCTACGTTCACCACGCGATTGTATTATATGGCGTCCATAGTACTAATAGAATCTCCGTGTTCCGAGCGATACTGTTGGCGCGATGGAAAAATGCCGTCCATTACTTTTCTACGGCTCTTCAGCTCCCCGCTTCGATTCATCTTTCCGCAGCATCTTGCAAAAAACACAGCGAACTGTCGACCTAAGAAAAACTTTCTGGCCATTATGCTCCGATCAACCGATAGTTCGGACGGTTGGGAGCAGGTACCTGGAAAAATTTTCAAACGGGTGCGCGAAGTGGACCTTCGCACGACACGGTACAAAGTGCGCTCGTCCACGAAGCTCTTTTCCTCAAGTTTTTCCTTTCTTTCCGCGGCTACTTTTATCTCCCCCTTTCATACGCGCAAAAATGGGATTAGGTGCTCAAGAAAAGTTAGTTATAAGACTATCGATACGGGGGAAGAAAATCTCGCATGACATAATCGAACAAATCGCGTCCGTTCATGCACTAATGCCTTTCGCAAAAGGGAAGACAATTCTATTTGTTATGTTTCAAGATTGAAAAAGAGCTCTCGTTTGCTTTACATTGATAATTCGCTGTCAAAGCAGATTTCGAAGCTAATGAATCTGAGATATTTGTTAGTTACTCGAGTTCGCGACTCGCAATGTCGATCGATTGATGCATCTTGTGTGTACGGGGGTCGAAAACAAACACTTTCGTCCAAACAGGAAGCATTAGACGGAGAAGCATCCCCTACTTTCGATTCGAGAATTAACCGAAGTTCGTTATGGCGCGTAATTAGGAGATTAAAAAGATAAGCGCCTTTCCAGGCGTGTTTTGCCTCGTTGTCAAGAAACGGTGATTAGCAGGAAACGGACGAGATTCGGAGATTATCGATCCCAGCGGTGAGTTTTCGCGGCCGCTCCTTTGTCGACACGAATAATTAACCGCGCGGTATATAAGGACTGCGCTTGAACGAGATTGATGTTTCATTGAAAGGCTTCGTCGAAATCGTTTCCATGGAAATAATTGAGGGGGCAACGAGAATGAATAGAATCGGCGCGATGCTGGGGAGATTTGAAATACTTAAAACGCGTTTCTTGGAAACGCACCAATCGATTTCAAAAATTTCTCATTAGATCACCTCAGTATTCACAATCGTCGTGATGAATTCATTACTTTTTTATGGTCGCCGACAGCGGTAAAGTTCAGAATTTAAAGTGGGTCAAATGCTCACAAAATTTGCATAGCAGAGACAATTTAATATTGCAAAAGAAATAATCTTTTGGTTTGAATTCAATATTATTATCGCGGTATATATAGGCACAATAACTGCATCGTCATCTTTAACGCTTGATATGAAGACTATAAAGATCAAGATAATAGTGAACCCTCTGTTGACTCATTTCGCACGTCACGATAGCCGCACGAATGAAGATATGAAAGTAGTTTGTCAGCATGTCGACATCGTCGAGTCGATTGGACCGGAACCCTTCCGTAATAATGTATTCGCACAGTTTACTTCCAACAGTGGAATAAATCGACCCCTGCGGACCCACTTGTCTGAGACCCCTTTGATATCCAACGCGAATGTCTCTTTGTTCTCTGATACACGAAATTTGTCAGTGACCTAGCCACGCGAGTTGCAATTGGCCCTTGCAAGGAGATTTCTCAATTTGGCTAAAATTCTCGGTGCAAGAATCCATCTTTGCCGTAACATTATAATAATATAATATTTTATTTAGTATCTTTCGGTTTTTAACATTGTTAATTTTGAAAAGCATGAGAAAATGTATGTCGCATTATGCAATAAAATTGCCAAGTAAACTATTGTTTGGTCTCGCGCGAGGTTCGTATCGTTGCTGCGGGATGAGTCATACTCTTTCTGTCTGTTTTTAACCCGTCGTGGCGTCGGAGGCATCCGGGGCGTCGCGAGGGGTTGGAGTTTAATCTAACAACCCCTAGCTCACTTTGCATGGCCAGGGACGGCATTGGGCTCTGCGCGGGAAAGGGAGAGGGAAAGAGAGAGAGGGGGGGAGAGAGAGAGAGAGAGAGAGAGAGAACGCTGTCCACAAGGGGTGCGTTTTCCTGACTGCCCCCAGGGCAAACTACCGCGATAACCTCGGACGAACTTCTGGTATGAATAACGTTTGCCATGAATTATCATTACACGGCACGAGCCTACGCACCTTACGTCAATCGTGCGAGGGTGAAGGTCAAGCGAGATTAGAAATCTGCGATAAGCCAAGGAACATTAAGGGCTCGTAAACGAATACAAAGTGAAAAGGTAGAAGAGAAGGGATTTAATCGAATCATCTAAAGGGAGTGCGTAAAATTATTCATATGATTAACTATATAGATATATTCCACACAGAGAGAATAGCAAGAGATATTTATTAATATAAGGATACCAAGTTATCTTATATTTCGACGATATTATTTGGATATGACGATATCGGTTTTCTATAACTGTAAAATGATGCTATAAAGTAACGACGCGACACATTGCCGCGTTTGGCAATACTCGTGCAACATTGATGCACCTTCAGCAATTCGCGAGGATGCGACTCGAATATACTCTCGAGGATCGTATCTGTTCCCGAAATGGCAAAGCAAGGTATCTGTCGGGCTACGTTAGCCGCGCAACGTCCCAAGGTTCTCGACGCCCGGCTCTTGCTCATCTGAATTTCGATCACGCAGGGTTCGAGCCGAGTGTGACGTCATATCCAAAATACATCTTCCCAAGAGTAGTGTACAACGTGTGCGTAGGAGACGCGTACGCATGCACACCTGTGGGCACTGACGTGACCCCGTAAGCAGATTGCGGGAGGGTCGCTGAGAGGGTCATCGCTCTCTGAGATATTCCTACGTCTGCATTGATTTCGTATCGTGTTCAGCTGTAGAATTTTAAAACTTGAGCGGCCTCTTTTTCCGTCGACGTATAACGCCGCACACACACGATGCGCGGTCGGCGTCGAATATCAAGGGAAAAGCAAGATCGGTAAAACGAACCATGCGCGTCGCTCTCTCCGCCTCGGGTGCCACCCTAATTCCGAGCTGGTGTCCCGTGTCTGTCGATAAGGCGAGACGCATGCGAAGCGTATACGTGAAGACTATTGAAAAATTTAAGGCTGCATAAACGAGCCTCGGACAAACGAGTCACGTTTCATCGTGAACTTTTCAAGTTGCTGTCACCAAAGTATTTTCTTTTTGTTCAATTTGAGTACAAAAAATTAAGTATAACTTAATAAATATGATTTTAAGAGCCATGAAGAGAGAACGAGAGAACAAGAAATATATCTATCTACCAAGACTTGAAATTAAATGATTATAACTATTACAATTACTTTGTTTTACGATAGAAATCTACATATTTTGCATAGCATGATTATACATACTTAGCGCAAGTTTCTCTCACGTAAGCACACAAAGAAACACAGAGTAAGTAGTGCACGAAAATGCTAAGTACGGCAAACATCAAAGGCACGTTTCATTCTGAAACGCAAAGCGTGAATTCCAACCGTATAATCTCCGCAAGTGGCGCGATAAGCTCTCCTTTGGAAAATCTCCGGCCTCTTAAACGTATTTCAATGCTGAAATACGTTTTATTCTTTCTTGTACGCTATGCACGACGATCATTCGCGCGGCTGTTTGCCTACGCGCTCGCGACGTTTACGAGCTCGAGAATAATTTCTCCGCGCTCTACCCTCGACGGTTAGGAAGCTCTAAAAGCTTTTACGACACGGCTGTGTCTTACCCTTCGCCCTTCACGGCTTCCATAGGGCGGAAGCTAATTAAGGCAAACGGGGAATGCGAGCTGCAACTGCAGGAAACGCGTGTCTCTCGGTCCAGAGTGGATCGAAGGGGTGTAAGAATTCCGCCCTCCGGATACCGCAATCACGAACCGCGGCCGTCTCTCCCGCGAGCTTATTGATGCGGAAGCACGAAACGCGATTCCGTCAGAACGCAGAGTCTGATACTCGTACAAAAGTCGGAAAGTTACTATACGAGAGCGTCGAGAGTGAGGTATTCGAGCGTCGCTCAGCTGTCAACGAAGCTTTTGATGTATCGCGACGATAAAAAATCCCGCTGGGGATGCACCGGCTGCCCGTCGGTAGACCAAAACCATTTTTCAAAATTCATATAAGGGGCGTCGGGTGGCGCATCGTCCTACCCTTCCGCGGACATGCGTAGCGCCACATGGTACACGGCACGACGTCGTTGGCTAACGACGCATTCAACAGAACGGAGTTACATCGAAAGCGGACGAAACATGGTCGGCATGTGTCGCCGCGTACGCGGTAATTGCTCCGTACACGTACACACGGCGTAATTAGTTCATAATTGAAACCCTCGGCAACCGTGCGAGACGAGGGCTATTGAGGCATAAATCGCCACGGAGCTGGTTGTAATCTTCGTCCGAAATACATGCTGAATTATTACCGACGCTATTAACGCGTAGTGATGCGTTCCATCTAGATAGGTCGCGTAAGTTGCAATGGCATGCCCATCGAAGATTGCTACTATTGTTTTATTAAGCTGTTGCGACGAAAAGTAACATAGAGCTGCAATTATCTTGCTTCGAAATTAACATTTTGGTTTGATATATTTTTCATTGTTTCCGTCAAGTTAAATTGAATTTATAAACTATAATATAAGATAATATTATGATATAATATTATAACAAAAATATTGCATCGAATCACCGGGATGTCGCATTGATAGTTTCTTCAACAGTCACTCGATCTGATGTGCTGTTTTTCTTCTACTTATACAGAGTGCCGCGTTATTTTACCGGAGAAAGTTTTTCAAGGAAGCGACCGCCGTCGGAGAGCAATATTCAAAACACCAAGAGTCACCCCATCGACATTTTCCATCCGAACGGTCCACGCGTATCGTCGCGACGAGGATATCCGTCGCTGATTCCTGCCATGTTTACGTCAAAAAGAGAAAACTTGTCACGTCGCAGCCGCACGACTTTATCCCTGGACGAACCCGATTTCCATGTAAAAATTGCGAAAGGAATGAATAAGCGAAAATAACGTGCCACACACAACGATGTTTCAGTAATGACTTTTTCTCCATGCACTTCATGCCGGATAATATGCATCAAAGCATTAACAAAGCCATTGAATTTACAACTTTATTGCAGAATTAATTACTTTCCTAGTAGATCGAAGACTTGGGTCTATAGCAGCAGTGGCGAGTCGCAAATATTCGTTCAAAGCTAATACGAATTTCCGCGGGCTATATTGCGAATGGGAGAGTCGTGGGCGCTTGAATGGAATTGTAACGCGAGTTGAAAATCGATTTCCTCGAGGAGGAAGCTGTAGAATCTAAAAGGACGACGTCCACTCGTACATCGTGACCATCGCGAGGGTAAGAGGTCGCGGAAGAAGAAGAGGCTTTCGTACGAATCGTTGGGCATCTGACGGGGCCGAAAGGTCGATACTCGATATACTTCGCCGAATAGGAGACGAAAAAATTGCGTAGCCGACGCTTTGCGTGATATTCGGTACGTATCGCGGAGAACCGAGATATCCCGTCACATGCATGCGAACGTTTTTTTTTCCACAGAAATTTCGTTATTCCTCGCGTGATAGAAATAAGTTACTTCGCGCCGCGACGGCAACCGCATGATAAATAACATTGACAAGTCTGTGGCTATAATAGCCGCGTGCTATATAATTGACCCCGACGTTGAAAAATGTACTGATATAATATAAAGTTCTTGTTAATTTTACTTAGCTCCTGACATAGTTCTCTGTTTGTGATTTATTGTCGAGAAGACAAACGAATGGCCCGTTGTACATTAACTTTGTACCGTAAGAACGATGTACCTGCAACCCCGTAGTTTATGATTTCGAGCCGCGTGCGCGATTTGTGCGCACTCTCGATTAGCAAGAGCACCCGCTCTTAATCAGCAATTTATAAGCGTCTTGGCTCTCCTCTCAGCGTCTTTTTACCCTCTCGTCGGATAATCAGCGAGTTCCCTTGAGCAAATTTGCCCTTCCTGCCGGGCAGGGGCAAACACTTCGGCCGAGCCTCGCTAAATCCTCAGAATACACTCGGGTAGATGAGCTCAATCGTGAGGGGGGAGAAAAGGAACGGACGATTTCCCGCTCGGCGACGGCGCAACGCGAGTTTCTCGCGGCAATTGACCACCACGTCGCGCGTGTACGAAATCCATAGGGGTTTCCCCGGGACACCTTAAATCTATTGTCTCGATACGGCCGAATACGCCACTCGCCAGATGTTTCCCTTTCCGAGCCATTGATCTAGGTGGGCCTATGTCCCCGTCGTTCTGTTCCCGACATTACGATCGTTTAAAGTCGCGCTCGAATCCACGGGACCCCTCAGCTTCAATTATGGACACTGGCCAATTGCAAAATAGCTCTCGGGACATGCCAGTCACTTGGCGTATGCATGGGCGAGTCGGATTGGGAGGCAGAATGATGGAAGCATGAAAAGAGAAAAAGAAAGAGAGAGAGAGAGAGAGAGAGAGAGAGAGAGAGAGAGAAGGGGGGAAGAGCATATGAGAGTGAACATACACGCAAATATGGATGTATTTATGATACTGCTTAATTAGAACAGGGTTGTAAACAGGATTGCAGGACAGAGACACACGTCACTCTCGTTTCGCATTACGAGCTACTCCCTAATCTCCATTACGAGCCTGAACGTACGAGTCAAAGTCGTATACTCGTTCATGCATAGTATACGTTGCTCCGTTAAGAAAAATTACGCTATTGTGATATTTGTGATAGATCATTTTCTAAACGAGAGAGACGAAGACCAGCTGTACGAACTTTATGCCACCGCGTTGTCCCGACTAGTTATCCCCTCAATCCCCTGGTCTCGCTTACAGCGATTGTTTGGGAAAATGAATCGCGTCCTTTTTTCACCTTTAATCGGCTGCTCTTGACAATACCGAAATAGAACAAAAGGTGGTGAAAGACTTAAGAATGGAACGTGAGGTGGAAGGAAAATGAGGCATCGCGATTTCCCGTGCTTCCCTTCCCGAAGGAACAAATACCGGGACGTTATTCAAAGTTTCGCTTCATTGCGATGCAACATTGGGGTAGCGGTATGATAATCAGGAGGGGAAGACCGCGACATTAGCAAGATTGATAACGGATTGTCACGGAGAATCTGTGATGGATGTTACGCGGAGAATCTGTGCGCTTTCTCGATTCGAGTTACCACTTCGCCACTTCTCACATTTTTAAATATTAAAATTCAAAAGAATCAAAATATGAAAAAATAATTAGAATAAATCGAATTAATTACTTTGTTAAGTTTCAAATATAACTTTCGCGTTGAAAGGGAAATATATTCCGGTTTATGCGGACGGTAAAAGCTTCATTCCACTGAGTCAATAAATTAACATGGTATCTCCTGATGCATCTGAATGCATTGCAATTAGAAGCAGTTCAGCGAATTGCAACGAATCGCGGGGGACCAAGCAAACTCTATTTACAATTAGAATTTCTTTGTGTTCGGGGAATCATTAAGGCTTTTGCGACGTTGTTGAATAATTCCACAATATCTTTATACAATATAAAATATGAACAAATCGCGAGGCTGCAGCGAGTCGGAAACGAGAACCTCCGAAAGATCCGAAAACGAAAATCTGATGAATTATCGGAAACAGCGGCACATAAAAAAACACTCTCTCTGGCGACTCCGAAAAAAAAGTAACACCCATTCGCGTTCGCTGAATAATGAGAAAAGAGGGTCGAGGAGAGGGCGAAGAGAGGCTCATGTCGGCGTCGATAATGCGGAATCGTACGGGGATAAACAAAAAGATGAGCCAGACAGGGCATTAATCGCGAGCGCGCAATCGATGTTGGCGATCGCTTTAATCTTCGCCGGTCGACGACGTGCGTGTAGACTAGCGCGCGTACACGAACAGTACGCGTACAAGCCCTTTAGTTCGAGCTGTTCATCGAGCCTGAACACTCTGAACCTGGATCCGGCACATAATCAGATACAGGGCTGTGATTGCGCATTGTACGATGTGTATTGACAGACGTCACGCTCGCGTATACCTGCCTGTCGGAAATCACTGGCGGAGAAAAGATTCCGGAAAGGACGGGAAGACGAAACCGCGGTAATTTTAACGTTAACGTAACGCGTTCGATTTCCTGTAACGCGTCGTTTTTTGCCAGTATTGTACGTGTAATATCGTGTTATAATTTAATCGGATAATCAAAACGCCAATATGCTCACGTCGTGCGGAGCGGAGTAAAATACACTGACAGTCGTCATTGGATGATCATTACGTCCATGAAACCTCGTATCCTCAATTATCGCCGATAATACCTGGCTCGTACGATTCGAGGGTGCTGTCGGGTTACAGGATTTCATCGGTGGAAATACAGTGGCGGGTATATATTACTCGAACCAACCAAGCGCAATTGTTTCCCTTTGCTACAACAACTATTTCAGTTTTTCCTTTCTTTTATTTTTTTTTCTTTTATTTTTACGTTGAAATTCGACAATACGACAAAAAAATAGACACAAAAATTAACGTGATATAATAATGAGAACAGCGTGACGTATAATTTCAGTATAATTCTAATTATAAAAAGATTATCACAGAAAATATATCGCGATCATTAACAAGATATTATAAATATTAATTTAGTTTTATAAAAGAGACGAATACTCTCAGAAATGTTGGCGTTTAAAATTATCAGACCATTTCTTCTGTCTCAAAATGATTAAATAAATTCTGCAAATTTCATAACTCTTCTTCTCGCTTTAATAATTATTCCGTACACTCCAATTAAAAAATCAAATTAATGAGAATTAATAAAATTGCGTATGATATAAATAGATGTTGCACTTTAAACGAATATCATTACGTACACGCGAATGTAAAGTCCCTGTTAACTATCATCTATGCAAAGCAATTACGTATCATTTCTAATTTCTTTACGGCTTTTCCTAATTAAAAGACGGTCGGTTAGAATCAGCAAAATAACGTAGCGCCTCGCCGCCGAAAGCCCGTACGTCTTTCGTGTGCATCAAGCATTCTCAACGCGAAATTCTGCCGCGAGGCCGCCGGCCGCGAGCGACGGGTAGATGGGTCGAGGGGATGAGAAAAAAGTTTTTTTTAGAGTTTCTGATCCGTGAAAAGCAGCGATTAAGCGATTTATAAGTGCAACCTTCCCTCCCACCCTTTACCGGATCACTCGCATTTATCGCCAACCTTCTTGCTCTTACGGGCCTTACCCTTTTCCGTCCACAGCCCCGCGCCTACTCCTTTGCTCCCGTTCGTCTTTGCGATAATTCCCTTGACGTGGGGCTTTTGAGGCTCGCACGATGCCTCGGTCGTTTTAACGTGATCTGCAAAGCGAAAGCGAAACTGCCGGAACGTAAAGAAGCCGTCGCCCTCAGTAGCGTTACTTATCCCCCCGCGGCGGATGCAACTGCAATGTGCGATAATTTCAAAGCGAATTTTATATGACAGTCGTTGCTCGCCTCACTGATCGTCTGAAAGTTTCAAAGTTATTCGAACACCTATACCATGAGTTTCACAGTATACACTATAAGTTTTTTCTTTTTCATAAAAAAAAACAGATGGCTCGTTGTTTCACCGGAATACGTAAAAACTAGAAACTAGAATTATCATGGCAGACTTTATTTGGTCGTAAAATATCTTCGATCAGCAATAGCGAACTTCGGTTACAAAAAAACCCGGAACTTTTTCAAAAGGTTTGATTCAACGTGAAACGTTGGTTCGAAGTGTTGTTGAGAAGAAACGGACGAAAAAGAGTTTCCGTGAAGAACCAACAGAATAGAAGAAATCGTTGAAAAGAGAGATATGGTGCTAGGCGACGACAATACCATCATACCATGTATCTGATTTGCAACTACGTAAAGTTGAAAAGAGAATGCACACGAGATACCGGATGAGTAATGTAACAATGATAATTATAGTCTTAGGTTAAAATAATAGCTTCGATGTAGGATACACAATGCAGCGTTGCGTGTCTCGCTCTCGAGTAAATCGGAGTACTAAATTCGAATGAAACGCAGCTTGCACGAGCGGACCGATTTCGGATGATCGATTCGGGGGTACGTCGTCGCGAGGAAAAACCGAATTACACGGTACGTTAAGGATGTCCTACGAGCACATCAATCTGGATCTGGCCCGTAAGACTCCGATTTCGCGCCCGAACCCCTCGGTCTCTTCGTGCAACTGCAATAACCGGGGAACGCAATGACTCACGCGCTTTACCGCCGCTTTGCCGCCCACCGAAATCAATAGAGGTGACATCACGCGTGATTATCGCGGCTAAAATAGCGCGAGCTGATTCAGCCGTTTCGCAATAAAGCACACGTGGGCGTCGCGCGTCACTTTCTATTAGCAGTCATTATCCTTTTTCGCAAACAAAGTAGAAGAGGCAGTTAATAACTAATAATAGCTGTGACAGGTTGCGCCAGGCCTTGTGCATTTTTCATCGATCACAAACCTGTTATGTCACAGATTATTCTTTCATCGCGCGATCTCTTTTACATAAAAGCTAATACATAAAACAAAAATGCGTCAAAGTAAAGTACTAAAGTACTTGTATAGAATGTGAAATGTGTTTACAATTAAAGCGCACGCACCTTTATATTTCGATTAATATAATTTTTACGAATTTGATTAATGAACTCGACTACTTTTATTCCCGTCGTTCATGTTCAGAAGCTAGAAAAAAAGATCGACAAGTTACTGAAGTAAGTTTGTAGTCGCGCCAACTCGAGCCACGTCGTATGTACAAAAATTTGACGAATCTCCGAAGTCCTCGAGCAACTTTCCGTACTGTGGGGATTGTTGGAAACGGGGAGGAGGATAGGGGTACAACGAGAAGGATCTGAGGATGATGACGTTGATAACCGGAACAGCAGACAACGACGCGAGAAAAAGGAATTCCTTATCCCTAGCGCCCCAATGTTTGCGTTTTTGATTGGTCTCGCCCACATCCCCCTTGCTTTCTTTCATTTTCTCCTTTGCCCCTGACTCTATCCTCGTCAGTCTTTTTCATCCATATTTGCTTTGTCAAGTCGGTCATTAGGAGATAATGCTTAAGCTCTTCTATTTTGTCCCGCATTTGTCGTCTTAAGGACGCAATTATTCTTCATCCTGATTCTTATTCTTATTTTAGATCCACGGCGATGATAATCGTAAAACACGGAAGTGAATGATAGAAGAGTAGTTTTCGAAGCGAAAAATAAATAATAACCAGAAACGTCTCTCTTCCGATATGTCTTCCTGTTGCATGTGAGATATATAAATCCGAAAGTCTCGAAGGGATGACAGCTACCCGTCCATCGGCGTCGCAAAAATAACGTTTTACAGCACTCAGCGTTGAATCTGAACTACGAGTTCTATATCGCATCGAAACTCACGAAGCATATCGCGGGGTAGAATACGAACCCTTTCAGCCCGCCCATCCGATTACAGACAACAACGTGGAAAAAAGGAGGAGAGCGACGCAGTTTTCGAGAGGTACTGCGAATTTTTTTAACGCTCGAGCGCTCAAAAGTTCGGCCGCGAATGAATTTAGGGAGACCGGCAGCAAGCCGCAAAAGCACGCGCCGCAGAGAGGCATCATCGCGCACAAAAGGAAGGCACAAGTTAAAACGAAACGCCACGGAGGAGAAGGAGGCAGAAAGTGGCATTCCCGAAATGCAACAAGGGCGCTCTCGCGTGCCGAGGGTGAGAGTTTGGCTTGTAACGTTATTCGCGTTGTACACGCGCGTGTATCCGTGGGTGTAGATGTGCCCTACGTACATTTTTTTCCCCGGTCGTTCCCGGTCGCCTCTTCTGAACGCGAACCCTACGCACAACGCTATAAATATGTCCCGGCACACTAGGCTAGCCGAGGACTGCGCTATTCCCATGGTGCGAGCCTTCATCGTCGATGCGTAAAGGGTCCGACACGGTGTATTCCAAGATTATCGGATGTCCTTTTAGCCACAACTTTTTTGGCCAAAGCACGAACGATTTTTTCTCGGCGAAAATACGGAGTTCATGACTCATCCTTAAAGTAAAGTTTCAAAAATCGAATTTTTTAAAAATATTAACGCAACGATATAACTTATGTCTCTGCTCTTCTGAAATTTAGTTCATCAGAAACTATTTATTTCCAATGAAATTATAGGTATTTTACAATTTTAATGAAAAATCAATTGTAAAATAATAAAAAATCAGTAAAAAGAACAAACAATATCTTGTCGCAACATATTTTATGAGTCTCGAATATTTCGAGTCTCAGTATAGAAAATTTTATGACGTTCAAATTGACGGTGATCATTATAAATGGGACTTTGATATCAGAATTTGCAATACACGATGCATGTTATAGCGTTTGCGATACTGTGAAAAAAAGCGCGCTTTCAAATAACATGTTAAAATCCCTTTTCACTCGAATTAAGGTCATTATGCGTCGTATGATTAAAATCCTTGTACCAGGTATTAAAATAATGCATAGCAAAGCTTTATAATTTTGCGTAAAGACCATCCACAGCTTTAAAAACAAACTAATATAGCGAAAATTTGTAGATTTTGTGGCATCTCGCTTTTGCGACAACAACTGCGTCATGTAAGTTTATCCGAGAGAGAAATTGTGCTTAGAGACAACTGTACTTGAAAACACGTCAACAGATTATGCTTACCAGCACAAAGAGAAGTTGGTAGTTGACGCCGTTGTATGGAAAATATATGTAACGCTATTTCGCTCCTTCAAACTGATTTCGCTGAGAAGCAAACTATGCGTCTCTGTAACTATCGTGTGACCGAATTACCTAATTGTCAGCTATTCATGTGAAGACAATAATATCTCAATTGCTCAGACGGTATGCGTTGCATAAGATAAATTAATTTGATGTGCGATATATGTGCATCTTACACGTTGCAAACGTGAAATTAGAAATAAACAAGACTTCGATTCTAATTTGGCACGTTCTAGTTTCGCAGATGGACTGCGGTTTACAAACACGAATCTGTCAACGCTATTATTTGATACAAGAGATCAGAGTTTCATTGCTTGTAAAATGGAACATGTCTAGTAGTTGAGTACTTGTAAGTAACTCCAATCCGAATGCGGAAAGTTTTGTACGACACAATCCTTCACTCAATCAAGAACACATACATGCCAACAGAATACAGGTACAAACATGTTTCTGTAATGGAGTTTCGTCTCTTTTCTCTTTCTCCTTCTTCTTTTCTTTCTCTCCAGGCACAGCATTTCATTTTCATATTTTCTAGCATTTACACATTCTGTCGTCGAGAAATAGCTAATAATATTTGTGACAGCTTGTAGCCGTCCAAACCGTCACACAATTACAATTTATGATAAATAACGACTAACAAAAAGTCTGACTTTAAATGATGTATTGTTATAAAGTAATCACAAAATGCACAAATATATAATATTACTTCATTCTAATCTGAAAAATAGATTTACCTTTGTTCAATAATAGAGATAATATTCGACTATCAAAATTATGCACGAATATTATTGATTACAATTAAATCATCACTATCAGAAATTAAACGTATTTTCTTTTTTTTTTCTTTTAAATATATTTTATAAGAAAACGTACTTTTATTTATTTGATAACAAAAATATTCGATTCTAAACATATGTGCAACATTTTAACATCATTTATCGTAATACGCAATTAATTCACTGAAATTGATTCTATTTATGTTACATTACATGTACCAAGTATAATAAATAATTTTGTAAAAACGATATACCACACAGAAAGCAGAGAAAGAGAGAAAGAAAAAGTCTTTTCAAAATGGTGTTTGTACAAAGTACCGGCAATTCGTTCAACATATCGCGGCAATATTCACCGCAACGGCAATACACATATTTACCGAAAACTATAGGTAAGCGCGGTACGAGCGTGCAACATCCCACGAAAGTCTACAGGCTTTAAAGTTGCTCATGTGAGCTGAGCAAAACTGAGGAAGTTTAAACTCTCTAGATCGTTGTTCTATATATTCATACAAACTCATATCCCATTGACGCTTCGGTGAAACGCAGCTACCGCTCTGGGATGCATTGTGCTGACACGCCAACGCAATTATCCCCTCGAGATCCGAGTTTGCTCAACATTCATCTGTGGACGCTGTTTTACCAGTGGTTAACAATGTTTTCGAGAATAAAATTGTCCAATCTAGCGCCAGCACACATTTTCAACAATGCTAACTGATGGAGAGAATAAAGCGAATTTTTTGATAGTACAAATTGACGATTCAACACATGAGATCAACGGACAAGATATTATATTGATTATTTTATATGTGTATAAAAATAATGCTTCTGTCGTTCTGTCATGTCTAATAAAAAGTTATAAATCAATTTATATAGAAAAAAAATACGAAATATCTTGACGTTAGTATGTTTAAAGATTATCGAATTACGTAGCTTGCCAACAAAGCAAGTTAATGGTTTCCTCAGCGTTGCAGAAAGAATGTTCAAAATAATTTCGATTCCACACTTTAAAAAATCTACATAACCGTTAATTCTATCGGAACAAATTTACCGGCAAATGATTGTATCATCCGAAGATCTCATCCACGTGTTCGCGGGTGCAGCTTCCGCTGCAGAAGCTATAATGTCGTAACCCTCAGAGACAAAGCGCATAATCGTCTTAGAGAAATCAGCAAAACCCTTTTCGATCGGAAAAAAATATTTAAAAAATCACTTTACGTGACGCGATCGAAACTGCCAGCATATCTACTTAACAACTTGACAACTTGAATCCCGCGTGATGGTCGAGATTGGACTTAGGTCAGTCAAGGGTTACGATCGGAAACGCGGATGGCGAACGTATGTTTACACCGATAGGTCGACGTGTGTACGTGCGGTGACGAAACGGCGCGTCGTTAGCTCGGTCCGGGAATGCACAGATGGAGCACGAACCCGATGGATAGCCTGGAATGGACTCACCTCTCCGCCGGCTGGATGCGACCATGGGGATCCGGCCTCGGAGCTGGCCCGCGGCCGGCTAGCAGACCGGATAGCACTGCGTGAATGTTAAGCACAGGTGGCAATATCGCCGATGGCGCGGCTACGCCGCTCGAGTGGTCGGTGTGGACTGCAGAAAAGCCCGCAGATGATATCAGAGACCTAGGGGAGCACCGCATGACATCATCACGGGCCAATCCGCGCGAGCTTACCGGGGCGCAAGCGCCGCCACCCTCCCGGCGCGCCGGGGGTGCTTGCGATATATCGCAATCGATTGCAACCCCCGACTTCGCGCCCCCGACAACGGAGCTCTCTGCTGGCGAGGCTGGCTTCACCCTCCGGCTTTGAAATGTGGCGCCAAGTTTGCAGCTCTGCGACACTAGAGGCGGCTTACATCTACGCATCGTTCTCGGTTTACTAATCTTATCGATCTCCTATCAATTTTCTTCTTTGCAAGATAGACTTTCTTCTTTAAAAAAAAATATATTAAAATATCAGTATTTTTTGGACTGCCAATCGTCAACCTGATAAACTTTGTAATCTTATTAGAGATCTGTTCTTATCAAAAACTTCTCTTGATTGTAGACTTTTAATTTCCGGCATCAATAGTTTCGGAACGTTTGTCAACGAGATAAAAGTGAAAAGATTAATGTAGAATCTACGAAAACAGTGTGCGTCGTGTCGCTACAAGACGCCTCAAATAAAGTGTATATAATCGATTTGTCAGACTGACAAGCTTGACAAGAACAGATGCGGCCCGAGCGAGCGCATCATGGGCGCCGCTTACCACATTGTCAAGACAGAGCGGACAGATAATAGATAAGCCGGCTGATATCAAGCCAAACACACGCCCGTATAAATCTTATCAGAGTGGCGCTAGGTAAAAGCGTTTTGCATACGTTGCGATGTTCTACGCCGGGCCTTAGCATAGACAACAGGTAAGCTTCTTTGTCGCCCACCGCCGACGCAGCGAGCCGCGCTGAAATATGTAAAATTATTCTTGGATATTCGCACGCGGCCCCGGAACCAGCTTGCCTGCCGGCTTTCCGAAGCATCGGGACATTCCTTAGGTGCTCACGTATATCCACCCGTTTACAAGCTCGTGACGCAAACACGCGCGACCGACTGCACAGGTGCGAAGAAGGCTTACGAAGGGACATTATCATACTCGTGAATACAAAAGTTTCCTTTGTGAGGTGCGAGATTGTCGGGCGAGAAAGCGGGTCGAGCTTTCAACTGCTTCCGAAGAAACGCTACAAAACGGCAGCGCGTGAAAACGCTTAATTTCCTGAAAGGAATTCGCAACTGTGACTTTCAACGACGAAAAATCTTGCTGCCGCGTGTTCTCTTTTTGACGATAAAAACGAATCTGCAACGCAGACACGCATTAAGTATATTATTATTAAATGTTTGTATAGTAGAAGATAAATATTGCAAGATTTCCTGGTCGGTTTTTTTTTTGCTAAAGTAATATATGGCGTATGGCAGTTTTACGGAAGCATCCATCAATTCCAGAAAAACGTTTACCCTCTCGTCAAACAAGATCCTGATACCTTCTAAATCGATTTTACATTCCGTGACTTCGCTGTAGAACGTTGGAACACCCCCCCTGGAAGCGGTGTATTCCGCGTATTTATGAAACTTTACAAGCGATACACGCGTGCCTACACATGCTGAAGTCTGTTCCCTTCGAACTCGCGCAAAGGTGGTATGAGGAATGGCCGAATTATGCGACATATTGCACGATTCGAATCCGCCCTCCCGGACATAGTCGGATATTCGGGAAGAAAAAGCGGTGTTTATAAGCAAGGGGATTTGTTACGACTGACTGATTGCGCATTGCTTTGTGCTACAAAGGTGTATAAGTATTATCGATATTGGATATTCAATATTGAAAAGTTCAATTCGATCCTGAAACGCAAACAGCCATTGAGAAATTATTCGCCAACGTATGCATTTGATTCAATTGGGAAGTAATTTATTACAGATTCTTATTACTATCTTAAGAGTTTGATCATCTCCGTGTAAAAAGCTAACCGGGTCAAATTGCGGTTGTATTACTGATGAGATTTCGAGTGAGATCGATCTCTTTCTCTCTCTCTTTCTCTCTTAGCGCGTAAGCTGGAAATGGAAATATGCTCGAATCAATCACAAAGCCAGTCGCGAGATTAAGCCGCACAACGGCCGTACGCCTCCTTTATTGATCAGGGATACTTTACTGTGCCTGATAAAATTCGCCGCACGGCTTTTCGGGGCGATTGGAGATTAGGAGACTAATGTGCGGATAGCTTTAACGCTGCGAAGGATATACGAAAGATAAATCAGCAGTTTCAGGAACGCGCTGTTACAGCACAACAGGACTTGAGACCAGTATAATTACCGCAGTTTTAGATATCGATGTTAAAGTTGATAATTATTATTAACATTATTGACATTATTTATAATTTTATAATTTATGCGTGTAACGTTAATGTATATTTTCAAAGTATAACTCGAGCGAGAATCAAAAGATGAATATAAAAACCGCAAGATTCCATTGGCCCTGACATTTAGACCTACTTTGCCTAGATGACGATATATAGTGCTTTTCATCAACGTAACGAGCTATCTCAAAGTTGGCTACGTTATAAATAATCGCGTGTACAGGACAACCATTCGCGACGCGGCGAACGAAATCGCGCGAATATCACGGACGAGATTTTCCGGTAAAAATTTGATGGCGCAATATCGTCGCGAAAAGGGCAATAAGAGTAAATTGACGTCTTGGGAAAGACTCGGGGTGCTTGAATACCGGGCTGCCGTCGCGGGCTTATTTCGTCCCGTTTCTCGGTACCGTATCTATATCCTACAATACTTTCTTTCTTCCCTTTCTCGGTACGTTAACGGAGGGTGAATTGAGTGGCGCAAGAAAAATTTATTAAAGTTTTCTCAGATCTTTCCGTGGCTCGCTAGTGCGTTAATCTATAAAGACATTAGAAATGGACAAACTAAAAAATGATAAAGAATTACGTACTCAAGCTTTATCTTCTCTATCAACAATTTGAAAATTACGAAAATGCCGCAAGAACTTGTAAACTTCAAATAACTTGCAACTATGTAACTTGTAAACAACTGAAATTGTTATAGAACGCTGAAAGTTGCTTTCAATTTAATATTCCTCGAAGTCATCGCTGTCGCCCGACGCGTGTTTCCATCTCGCAGATTTACATAAGTGACTTATGGTCAGCGAGTATTACCCTCATGGCAGGCAGGGTCGTTCAGTCGTATCTTTGATGCGATGTACGCGCGGGGATTCAAATGAGGGACGGTCGTTACGGGACCCGGTGTGGAATATCACGCGAAAGTATCTGGTTTCGTTATTCGCGAATATTCGCACGTGATGTTCGCGAAAGACCGAGCGATCCGACTCTCCCTGTTTTCTGGCAACTTCTGATACTTCTCATTTTTTATCGTCACACATAGTTTGCGATTATTACATCTACGAACATTTTACAATTTTGTCAGTCTTTTATATTCTCTGTCAAAATCGCGGTTTTCACTAACAAGACGGTGTAATCCGATCAGAAATAAAGCGATTTAAAATTCATTAACCGCGACCTCATTGTAACTAAATATATATCCCCAGCGGCGATAATGATCGAATTTCGACGTTACGTTAACGTTCGATTAATTAACTCGACAATACTTCCCTAATAGAGTGGTTGCGGCATTCGATTAGCCATCGAAATTGTATTCATTAAATGGAGAAAATCCATTTCCGTACCACTACTAGGTCCGTCCCCGTACTTGCCGAATATCCCACCGTTTGCAAGTTATATTATTCCTGTGCAAATAACGCTTCCAGGTTTATCGTACCCAAGATTAAATAACGCAAGGCCAGCGAAATTTTCGCAGTAATATACACCTATAACGATGTGATACCTGATCGTAGATTTAATTTAAAGATTACACACCGTCAAAGCGAACGTAATATGATACGTAACATGCGTGCGTATGCTACGCAATCATAATTACGTCCGCGTGTGTTGTCGATTTTTCATATGTAATTAGCTGTCATCAATTAACGCTTACGAGACGCTATTCGAAACGGTGATCTATCATACATTATGAATTATGACTCGCCCGCCAGCGACAGGGAAAAGCGATTTTTTTCTTCAAACGTGTGACAAAATGCAAATTTTTTCTGCATTTTATTTCACAGTGTCTGCAAATAATTTGAAGTCGATTTTTCTCTGACGAGAATTTCTGAGAGAATAATAATCAATTCTGATTTGGTCGAGGAATTCGTGCGAAAAGAGAAGTCGCGAGGAATCTCTGCGACGCTCTGCAATATCACGGGGACCATATGAATAATCGTTAATTAATTCCAAGCACGGCGCGAGCAAAACGACCTGCCCGCCGGCGAAAAAGCACGGCCCGACTTATATTCCCAATTTTTTATCCGCATATGTAACGAGCATAATAAATACCGGCGGCGGTTACCATTCGGTGACGCGAAGTGCATAGCAACGAGAGCAAGCATTTTTTTCTCCTCCCGCCGTACTGTCCCGTCCGCGCGCGAGCGCTTTATCTGCCGTAACAAAACGTAGAAGCAGTTCTCTATCATGAGCGGAACGTTTTATCAGATAAAGTCGTGCTATCGGTCTCGGTAGATAAGGGAACGGTGACAGACTGACGATGACACACGGTGCCCGTGCTTTCGGAAGTGTACGTGTCACTCTGGATATTTTTTTTTCGTTCCCCATCGTACGTGTAATTCTTGTCTCTATTTCCGTTTCGAGTGGAAGATAGCTAAATAAAGTAAGTAGTACCCTTATTATCAACAATAATCTAACAATCCAAGAAAAATTGTTGAATTATACAGTAAAAATATTTGATAAACATATAATGTAAAAATATATGTATGTATATCCAGAAATATTAAATAAATCTACAATTCTTAAGGTTTGCTTTAAATACGATTAACTATGAAATAACTGAAATAAATATTTATAAAGACCTTCGAGTCGCGATAGTACGTGTTCGCGGATGTCAGTCAAATGGCGGAGAATCAGCAGCTTTCTTCGTGATCGTTATCAGGTACAAAATTCAAAACGCACACACACACACACACTTGGTCAAATAATCGGAACTCGTATCTCCGAACGGGCACACTCGCGCCGCGCATTCGTTCTAATCCTGTTCGCACTTTAGCCGTAACCCTCGTTCGCCTCTCTTAAGTCCTCCATTATTCTATATTGAATTGCACATAAATCTTCATAGCAAAAGAGCAACTCGGATCGCGCTCCCGCGCGAGCAAGAGAGCACGGAGTAATTTCTCTTCATCTTCCCGCGGATAGGAGCGGAGCGAGCGGCGGGCTTTGCTTGTACTTCGCTGAAGTAGATTCGTCTCAATCTCGGTCCGAAAGACCGATAAGAAGGACAACCGAAGGACCGTGGCACTAAATAACCGCCCTCGCCGATAAGTCATGGACACTCTGTATCCGAATCTGTACGACCGCCTAAAGACCGAGGGCCTCTGTCCCATCTGCTTCATGGAGATGGAGCTGACGCCCAGATACTCGTGCGTCAACGGGCACAACGTGTGCCACCGTTGCAAGCCCTATTACTACAGCTGCCTCACGTGCTCGGCACCGTTGGACGTGGAGATCCTGCCGCCGCAGATGAGCACACCCCAGCCGGTGCACTTGATGCCGCATCCTATGCCACCGCGCAGCTACGACGATCACAGTCCCAGCGCGCCGCCGATAAATGATTTCCTGAGCCACGAGAGAAGACCCTGGCAGCCGCCTATGCCGTCTCAGAATCAGCAACTCGAACTTTGCTCGTATTCTTATCTAGGATGCTGGATAAAGATACCGGAGCATCTGCGAGTACTTCACGAATCGAGGTGCAACGAAGACTTCTTGTTGTCGCTATCAATTTATGATCTTTGTTCGTCAGTCGCCCATATACATTGCGCACATATATTTATTAATATTAATGTTGAAAATTATAATTTTAGGTGCCAGTTTCGACCGCACTCCGAGGAAGAACATGGACCGACCGATTTTCGCCACGACAATTTGATAGAGTGCTCATTCTCTGCAGCAGGATGCAAGGTACGAACGGTGCCGTGGAGACGCAGCATCCACGAGGAGCATTGCATCTACAAGGACAGGTTCCAGGGTGTGAACGATATCAGCGACGGTCTCGCGTCCGCGACCATCACCGATTACGGCGGTGACCCCAATGAATTGGTGCAGTGCAAGTTTAGACGATACGGCTGCATGGTGAACATACCAAGAAGACGAAAGTACATACACGAGCAGAAATGCAACTATAGAAACCATCAAGGGGATGTGGAGAACGAGTTTATCCCTCAAGTTTATCCCTCGGAGCCGGAACTGGATCCCGACGAGCAAGTAAAATGCAGATGGTATGAATACGGCTGCCGGGTCAGGCCGAAGCGCTGCCGTAAGGAAATTCACGAGGTTAAATGTAACTACAGGATGGAAGAGTGCATGTGGAAGTATCATGGATGCAGCGCCATATTTAAGCCATCGTTAAAATATTCCCACGAGAGCAACTGCGATTTTGCCCATTAATTATACCGAGTTAAATTAATGATATTCGAGCAAATTAGTATGATTCTCGCGTATCTACAAATATGCGCGCATTTATCAGAACGATTACAATTTTTTTTTGTAACTAGACTTTGGAAAAATGTTGGCCAAAATGCAAATCGTCCTCGACCTCCCTACCGCGTAACACAAAGACATACAAATTGATTGTTTCACCTCGTAATCGTTTAATTAAACGGAATACCAGCGGGAAATGTACATTCCTCCCTTCTGTAACGTCAAACGAGAGTAACTAGAGTGTCGATACCAGTAAATCGAACAGAGCCGGCAATTCCATTAATCGGTAACAAGCTGCGAGCCGAGTTCGTCAAGAGATAACAACAATTAGCAAACAACAAAGTGGCCCTGATTGTCGGTCGCGTCGAGATGCGGGGCGATTTTGCAGAAACGCATTAGCGATTTCCAAGAACCCGTGGGGATAATACAGAAGAGGATTATTTACTCTTTCTCGCGCCACTCTCTGTCCTCCCGTTCTCGCGCGTGATAGCGAGAGACTTCCGCCTGTCGTTCCGGGGATCATCTTGAGCATGATCGCCCGGAATGAGGGAGTGATGGCGCGGCTGGGATATCCAACACCTGCAGGCTAATGGTTAGTCTCCCTGTGCGCCCACGATCGCACCGTCGCTCGACGAAACGACACCTACACGCTTATAGCGTCCCATTTATAACGTCGGCGTGAGCAAACGATGGACGCGCAACTCTGCCTCGATGCGCTATTACGGATAATATCCCCCACGTCTAAAAATATTGGTCTCGAAGTCAATAAAACAATTTGGTGTTTATATCAGTATCAAAAATAAATTGAGCAATTTTACTTATTTTTAGTTGTCATAAATCGCTTAAAAAATTATGCAATTTTTTATAGATAATTTGCAATAATTTTGACGAACGGGCATTCATGATAAATTATTGTCGAGCTGAAAGAAAATCAATTTGTATTGGATTATTATATATAACGCACATTTACGGAAATATTGAAAAATCAGTGAAGCTCTGCAGAGAAGCAAACGAAGGTTGAAATCTATTTCTTGCGTCATGAAAATCTGAGACGGTCCCATGGGTAAAAGGTACGCCTTCGTTCCTACTAAATAAATATCGAACGCATCGTGTCGCGAAGAAACTCTTGTCCGTCCGCAATGCGACCGGCTCGTCATCTTGTTCGGTCAGAACTTTAACGTTTAACGTCCTCGGGCCGAGGGTGGCCCGACGGACAAAGGGATGCAGGGACTGTTTTACATGGTAAAGACCAAGGAAGACCTCCACCTCTGACCAGCGGATGCCTTAAAGAGGATATTACGCCAAACTCAGGTTTCACAATTGTACAAAAAGAGAAGAGAGTATCAAATTATGTCAGGAAACAATCGGACTCTCATTCAAGGCAACGTCTACCCCACGATCGCTACCCTTTACTTCCTCTAATTGCATTTCAAATTATTCGCTGATTTTTAATTAACCGATTTACAAAGAGATTGCGCACCTTAAAGAAGATACTTTATTCAAACTGATTTCGCGCTTCGAAACATCTACTATCCGATTCGTGCACACAAATTTATTTTACGCAATTGTATATTTTAAAAATTTAAATTTGTCGCATGCGTGTCTGGTTTATGCTTTGTCATTTCCTGTTATGTAAAGTAATATTCTCGTGCGCGATCTCATATCTTTTTCATAACAGATAACGTCATGACAGAATCAAAAAAGCATATTAAAGTCGTAGTAAAAAAAAAAGATCCGTCCACTCTCAATAAATCAGAAAAACGTGACATTGCATTAATATACATATCTGTTATTTCTATGTAAAACAGCGACGCGAAAGGGAAAGTTGATAGCGGATAAGGGACGATTTATCAGACGAAAGTTAATGGCTTTTTTCTTCATTAAAACCTCTTTCGCATAAATTAATAAGCCGATCAGCGTTAGATGATGTAAAATAAGATGGCAGCTCGTCGCCGAGTATTTAAGGAGGCTCGTAGACGGAATGGATGCAGACACGACAAGCTAAAACCGGCTGCTTCGTGGGATTGAGTGAAGGGATGAAAGGAGGAGATGCGAGTAAATTGCACCCCTGGGGACGAGCTTGACGAGTGGCGCGAAAGACGCAACAAGCCAGAAGTCAGCCAACTTTAATTAAGACAACATTGGAGACCAGATATTTTCACGGGACTTTAAATAAAAACTCGGACTTGTAACATTTTTCGTTATCTGTGAATTTGTAAGATCTCGTTATACGAACAAAATGATAGAGATGTAACATATTTAGTTGCTGCCATGTACAAGAAATCCCAAAAATTTAACAATTTATGTTTCACGCACTTCATATGGTTTCATATGATTTTATTAGCCAGGTTGAAATAAAGCTTTCCTTTAAAGAAAATAAAGAATTATCACTGAAATTTTCTCGTAGTCAATATTATATATTTTAACAATTCACATATATTAGAAATCTGTTCGAGAAAAGGAGAAAATCAATTTAAATTTTATGAGAATTTTATGAGAAAAAGAAAGAAAATTATGAGAATTAATGAGAAATAACATTTTACTGTTTGCCGTGCTCTTAGCTTAGTTCCCGACAATCCCTTTTAACCGCACAATTTAAAAGCTGACGGTTCTTGTTGAAAAAAATCGACTTTAACTTGATTAAAGACGTCGTAGATAAATGATGATTTGGCAGGGTAACAGGAAGTTCTGGAATATCTCCTGTATTACAGCGATAGCGCGGATTAAGAGAATATCGAGATCTGATGATCTCGTGACCTCTCAAGAAACGTATCGATCTAGCACGGTCGTAGATCATCGCCGTCCTGCGTGTATGCTCGTAGAGCATGCCGATTCGATAGCACGGAGGGAAGACCGCGTTCCCACGTAAATACTTCACGCCAAAAAATGACGACGTTCGTATCTCTCGAACTGCCGCCTGCGTATTGCGCGGCACGCGAGCTCCATAATTCACGTTAGCGTTGCACGCCGGCCGCGAGGGAGAGCCGACCGATCGTATCTCAATTTCATCAGGATATAACTACTGGGACGTCGATGTAACGAACAAATCCGCGTAACCGTTTCTGATCGGAGCATTTGATCGCGCGGCACGTACGTGATTATCGCCGAGGCGAACTCGAAAGATAAAGATTTGCGGCGAGTAAACATCCGTCATCGAGACGGAAATCCCACATGGAATCGCGTATTGGAACACAAGTGGAAGATTCCGAAAAATTATATTATATATAATAATTAAAATATCGTTCATGACATAATAAACTAAATATAAAAATCTATGTGAAGCTGTTAATAAGATCAACACAATGTATCGCATACTAAATAAAAACCATTGTTATTTATTCGCGAGCTAAGTAGCACAGGAGCAGAGTTTAGAGGTCGATAAAACTCACAGTATATTTATAACCAGATGTTAACTTTTAAAACAGATGTATATACTTTATACAACTTAGGGCCAAAGCACATAACGTGACATAGCGATATATGACAGTCGTAGTCGTGGACGTAAGTAACGCACAAGACTGTCAGAATAGTAAGCTTGTGCGTTACTTACGTCCACGACTACGACTATCATATATCGCTACGCCATGTTATGTGCTTTGGCCCTTAAGCAAACAAAAAATGTAATTGGCGTATGAAGCAAAAATAAATGCGCGCGATGGAACTAACAATTGATTATTAACAATTGATTGGCAACTAGCCACGAGATTTCGACTTTTTGTTATCGTGCTTTTTGAAGATTTGATTCATGATATCAAAGCTCGACGCGTTTTGATAGTCATCAGCTGTTTTATTAATGTTTATTTCTACCAACGTAGATTAACTTTAATCTCGGTTTAACTTACTTTTTATCTTTTTTTAATTTTCAGAACTAAAAAAATATAGAAAGTAAGTTAAACCGAGATTAAAGTTAATTTACGTTGGTAGAAATAAACATAACACTAAGATCTTGCAAACAAGTCTTGTTAATCCTCGTTTCGTTTTATCTCACATGTTTATAAAAAAACGTTACATATTATGCTTTTAAGAACAACAAAGACCAAAGAAATCAAACGATTTCCATATTTTAACAATAAATTCCATTAATTGCTAATGAACATGATTAGCTCTTAGAACATTATTTATTCTTTGAAATTTCTTCGTTAAAATAATATAAAAGATTATTAAAAACTAATATTAATATTTATTTTATATGATTTACAGATAATCTATTCGTTCTTGTAGAAATTAAGAGTAACCACCATCGTGTAGCCGACAGCTTTTCAGCGAAACATTCATTAACAATCCTTAACAAGCAGAAGATCGCAAGAGAACCCTTGCAGAGCACTCGGTGACTAATAATTAACGCTATGATATCTTATTTCGGCGCACGTCCGCGGAACAAACGATTTCAGTGTTCGGTGGCGGCAAACTTTTTCCCGCGGTATTAAGATTCTTAATACAACCCTTTCGTGCTGGGACGGGGATGAATGCGGGAGTACATTCATGACGGCGGAAAGACAGGTCGAGGAGGAAGAGGTACGTCTCGAGGAAAAAGCGAATTTAATGAAACGAGAAAAACCCCGGTGAAGGTGTATTTGTAATGCAAATATCTGGCCGACGCTCCCGAAGGGACGGAAAAATGAAAGCATCGAAACAGGCGGGAACGAAATCGAGCGTCCCATCGCTCGCTCTAATCCGATTTCGAATTCTTCGTCGTCCGCCCGCACGCTCGCTCGGTCGAATCACGTTCCCCGACGCTGCACAATCTTAGCAAAAAAAAATCCTAATTTTCCCCTTCTTAATTACCTTGGGGGATTCGACGAAATCTCAGAAACTGCAATACAGAAATCGCAACTCGAGTGTTTATATTATTCTAAAAATTGCAGCTCGGTCTAACGTTGTCGACGATTCTGTCTCTTGTTCGCGCATATTTGTGTCATTTTTAGCGCAGCTAAAATCGCCGTTCGGTGTTTCAACGTGGGACGGCACTTGCGAAAGTGGAGGACTGGAAAAAGTGGTATGGAGAGGATCGAAGGAATCATTATTTACCGAAAGTCGACTATTGTCCCCTTTCGACGGACGCATTGTCGAATTAAGAGCTTTTGTCGCGGAGAACGCCTGGAGGGCGAGCAACGCGCTCGTCCGCGTGCTCTGTCCGTCTCACGACAGTCCGCGTTCGCTGCTCTTTCTCTACGGTTTCGACGTGCACCTCCCTTCCCGCCGCGCCAGTCGCGCCAAATGAAAGCACTTTTCCGCCGAGTAGACAAAATAAATCGAGTCGCGCATGACAATGCCGATAATTTCGCAACAATACGCACCCGCCCGGCGTCAGGAGCACGCACGAATAAATACGCGCTTGCAGGAAACGCGCGCGCGAAAAACGGACGGGAGATCGGTAGGGTTGAAACGCCCGTCGCGTTTCTTTTCCAAACAGCGTAGCGGCTGAACGTCAGGGTGAATCAGCGTGAGATAATACGTGCCGAAATGGCCTTCTCGCTAGCCATCGGGCGTACTTTTTTTCGGAGGTTTCGTAAAAGAAATTGTCCGTTAATGGAAGCTTGTTTTACGCCAAATGTATGAAAACACTATAAATAGGCGGGAAAAATTATGCTTCAGTATTGTTACTGATATTTCAACTCTTTTATCACGCTTTCAGAATAAATCCGGAAAGTATGTTGAGAGACTGACCGGAATCGAAAAAACAAGACGTGGAGAACTTACTCAGGCTATTTGTTTAGAAAAGCAAAAGAATAAGGCTAACCAAGCAGAAGGGACGATATGGAGCGATGATTTATGGGCGATAATTAAAGGGCCGAACGTCACCGCCGGCTGCGTGTCGATGACCAACGGCCGATGCGTGAGGCTCGTATTAATTGGATGTTTTAATATCCACCGCAAGCACCGACCCATCAATTACTAATCCCAAAAAATCCGTCGAACAAACGCGCAAAATTTTATCTGTAAATGCAAATCGATTCCTAAGTGCGAGCGAATTTGATTTAAAAAATATGAAGAGCCTATAACGACGGCTTTTAGCAATTTTTATTGTTCTCCTTCTTCCGCCGGAACGCGGAATCCTCAGCATCACAATTCAGATTTCAACGGTAATTGTCAATCCTTGTGGAAGAATTGCGGAAATGGAAACTCTTATTTTTCCGCTTAAGCTTCACCGCGACAGCGCTCACACACGCTCACACATATGTAACTGTATCGGTAAGAACACTTGGAATCTGTTTTGTCGCAGACGGACAAGCATGTGAGAACCCTCCACGACGGGTTCTCTCGAGTTCTCGCGAGAAGTATCGGAAGAAGTTGGATATGGTTACGATGATGTAAAAAAAAAGGGGACTTTTTAATGGTGTACCCAGGTGTTGGAATCCCTATCGACGTTAAGCTGTACTTAATGCTTGGTCTTTCAGCGCGGCCCTTCATAGAGAACTAAACAACCTTCCTTATTTCCCCGGTAAGTGCTCATCCTCTTGGCTGCAATTTCCTTTCCTTAATTGCAATAAGGATAGCATAGTAATAACGTAAAAACTTATCGTCCTAAATGAAACGCTTCTTACTTATATGACGCAAAATTGCTCGTTCGTATTATCTCATATTTGCGGTATTAAATAAAAGATTAAATACTTTGTAATTTCTTTGCTTAATTAGCTAATGTTAAAATAATTATCTTTCGACTTCTTCGTTATATCTTGTCTGCTGTACATTTTTAAGGCAATAATTTATAAATTTATCACCCTAGAACAAACAACATGCACGATTATTAGCATAAAAGTACTTTAAAATGTTTTGCATTATATATTAAGAAAATATTTCATAAAGATAATATTAAATATATATGTGAGTATTTTAACATTAACGTTCTATTATATATTAATGTATTCTAATATCCAAATTTTGTTACGACGTTCGATCAACGTTTTACTTTCGAAAGTAATCATTGCGAGACGACCTCTATTTCTATCTTTATCGCCTGTCAATCTAACGAGTCATCTCATCCAAGGTCTCTTTGAGATCTCCTTTAGTACCCTCGAAATCCCCGGGAGCTACTACCGCCGGTGGTAAAACCCAGCGCCTCGATATCCACTTCTGGACTGCAGGAAAAATGGGAGGCGTGAGAGGTGCGTGGCCGTGCAACATTGGGAGATAATATACGAGCCCGGCGCGGTTTCTGTGCGCGCGAACTTGATGTAGAGACCTCTCTTGAAAAGTGGCTGTCCTTGTTGGTACCACCGGCAGTTTTCGCCATGATTTACAGGTGAACGCGACGTCGGCCGCCCCGGCGGCGCTCGGTCTGACTCGGGGATTACCTACTGCGCGCAGTAGAAAAGGGAAACGTTGGGTACGCCGAGCATTCGTAATCGCCTCGAACTCATTTCCAGCGCTAAAAGCAAATACGTGCTGTTACATTCTACAAGAGGCAATGAGAAATCAATTTCATGAATAAATAAAATACTTTTTTATAAATATATATGTTTATAGGAGATCATAGAAATAATTAATACAAAAGAAACATGTTTCGCTATATTAGATAAATGTTTAGAAACGTGCTGCTATTTAACGAACGCATATGATCAACGAAATTGACGCCAATTTCATTAAAGTAACGATAAGTCCATTTCAATGCAGGACATAATAGTGTTTCTCAATTATTCAGAACAGCGAAACAGAATCGCGTTTCTCTCCGCTAAACTCGCGCTGAAATCGTGACGTTATTCTCGCGCGAGGAAGCGCAAGGTCGGGTGATATTTCCGTCTGCGGTTTTACCCTTGCATCCCCCTGTCTGTCGAGAGCGTTGCAGATAAAACGCTTTGAATTTCAAGACGCGACAGCGTCGTCCGTCACGACTGGAGATTCGTTCTGTCCGGCCGCAAGTTGGTGGCGAGTTGGACACAGTAGCCGCGCGCGTCCGTACGACCGCCGGAGAGTCTATCTACGTTGGTAATTCGCCGACGGTTTCTATCGTCTCGTCGGGGCTCCGAAACTTTCCCCGAGAACTTTGGCAATGGCGACGTACATATGTATTGGACATACATATGTATGGGAGGGGGAGGGAGGGATACACGTACACGAGTCCTGCGATTTCGTCGGATCGGAATCTTTCGGAAGAATTCTTTGTCGCAGTTCTCTACGGATTGTCCCGACAGCGTGAGGGAGGCGAAAGAAAAGGCCTATTGTCGACTTTTTCATCGAATTCGCAAAGCGCTTAATCGAGTTTTAACACGATCGCGTTAGAGCGGGATAGGGCGACCCGTAAACTGCTTTTCCGCGAATTGATATGTGTAGCCTTAAATTCACCGTGAAAATGAACCGAAGCCGAGCGCACCTGTGTCACAGCAGCCTCCACGGTACGAACCAATCTGCCATTGCAATGAGCGCCTTTAACTATTATTTAAATCATATAAAATATTTCTTTTGTTAAATTATAATTGCAAATGTTAATTTGTTTAAAAAAAAAAACTCATAAAACTCGATTTCTTGGAAGAATTTTCCAAAAATTGTTCATATTCCGAAAAAAACTCGCGTTTTTGCATATTACTCGAACTTCCAACACCATACTTTAATGTCCTGCGCAAGGGGCGGAAGAGTGGCGCCTTTTCATCGCGGCGCATTAGTCGTGTAGACTTTGACGAACCAATTAAATAAATGGTCGTAAATAGCCTCGGCGGCGAGGACGGTGGCGCGGCACCGCGAACGAAAGCGCCTCCATTAAGAGTTACAGCACCATTCACCCCCCACCCCCTTCTATTCCGCGGAATGACGTTGGGAGCCACTCTCAGCCCTCGCCTCATCGCGCCGTTGTCGTCGTCGCCGACGTAACAAGAATCACATTGGATCTACAAAGGGTTGACAGAAGACTTTCGTCAGTGCATACGACGCCTCCATTGTTCCCGCTGTAAGATTGATCCCGCGCGGCACACCCCACGTTTACCCCCGTGAAATCACCAGCTGAAGGACGACGTAAAATGATACAGCACCCTCCGGGAGCCGAGGGATTTCCCGGAAAGAGCGATAATAGAAACACCGTGTCGAAGGATATTAAATTTCTCTTGCGAAGAAACATCCTTTCTCATTTAAATCGAACGATTGTAATTTTAGTATCAGTTTTACTCCGTTTATTTATCAATATTATCACGGCGCTATCGCTGGCGGCGTTCTCATCATTGTATACGGCGAAGCATTCCAAAGGAGCGAATACAGCAATTGCGGGGACTTATGAAAGTATGATTATAACGTACTCTGAAAATAGTTTCAAAATGAATCTGAAGTATCTGGCGGAGGAGAAATGCAGAAGACGTACCGCTACGTCTGTTACGTATACAGGAATAATAAGAATGATTTCGCTCGCAAGACAACGACTGACGGGAAAGAGCGAAGGGTTTTCTCTTGTATTTCGATCGGTGTACAAGGTGCACACGTATCAATACATAAAATACACGCGCGTAAGATTTTTAACAGTTCGGGTTATCAAACGTAGAGGGAAGAAAATTCGAATGCAGTCTGGCTGACTGACTTGACTGGCAGCGCATAACTCTTGTAAGCGCGCGCAAACGTCTGAAACGTTCATCTTCGCCGATCGCGCACCGACTAATACGGAAAGCTGAGCCACGTAGCGGGTGTAGGGATCGTAATAATGCACGTAACCCGCGAGAGATATACAGCGCGGGAGATGGATTTACGACGCGACGTCTTGAGCAGGAACGGAGAAATGTGAGCGAGAGCGCGAGCGCGAAATATGAGAATGAGAATGGGGATGAAATGAGGGGGCGGTGGGTGCCTATTTAGTGCGCTACGTCGGCTGTGTCAACGTTATTATACCGCAGATTCTCGAGGGAGAGCTCTCGCACGCTCGCGCCGAGCAGGAGGGACGCGACCGAGACGAATAGATCACAGAAGTGGTTTTTTAAAATATGAATAGGCACCGTCGTAAAAGCAAGCGAGCGCGCTTCGAACAAATCCTTCCAGCAAAGCTCTTCAAAGTTGATAAATTTTACCGTATGGAAATCAAAATATTTTATTATTCTTGATAAATATATTATCAAGTTCTGTCTACATGTAAAATAATAAAATTATTGAAATTTGTTTTAAATTGCTAATTATCTTTTCTTTCTTTATATAAAAGCAGTATTGAAAGCGATCGCAATCTGTATCTATATATGCTTTTTATTTCGCTATGTACATATCATATTTCTTTCGTTTTTCACGTAACTAATTGTTCCGCTTCTTAACTGAATAATCTCGATTGTTCCCTAATCAAAAAGTGACTACTGGAACCGTTCGTGTCTCAAGAGATAAAATCTTCATTTTTTTAGCATCTCAAGATGATACGCTCTCAAGACGAGATTCAAGTAGCAATTACAAATATGG
Source organism: Temnothorax longispinosus (assembly GCF_030848805.1). Classification (NCBI taxonomy): domain Eukaryota; kingdom Metazoa; phylum Arthropoda; class Insecta; order Hymenoptera; family Formicidae; genus Temnothorax; species Temnothorax longispinosus. The sequence continues at coordinate 4,144,742 of NC_092363.1, read as the reverse complement.
ATGTTAATAGGTATATCACAGAAGTTGATCGCCTTAATAACAAATGAATCGTAACGATTCAAGAACAGGAAGCTGGAGTCTTTATCTCGGGAGACTCGTCTGTCCCGCGATCTTGTGTGAAGAAAGAAACTCAGCGCGAGCAGGATATTCGAGATAACCGCGGTAATAACCGTTTCTCGACCCTCGAGAGAGCGAGCGAGATTGAGGCGCCTTTTATTCGCAAACGCGCGCGAAGTCCTGAATTGCGCTCCAATTTAATGAAAATTCTTATGAAAGCTAATATTTTCGCCGAAGATATCACAAAAGATTATTTGACCTCATTGCATCGAAATAATACGAATGCTATTAGGATGAAGAACTCTTCGTTTAAATTGTTAGAAATTCCTGTCCGCGATGTAGGAACTTCCAATCTGATTTTTTTTGCAAAGGGTCCGCCATTAGCCGAACACGCTTTCGGGGCGTTGAAAAGCAAAATGTGTACAAAGGGACATCGTCGTCGCGCTCGTTAAAAGTTTCGAGACTCTATGCGCCCCATAAAAAAAATACGCTCGACGATTTTAGGGTAATCATGAGAGCATCGAAACGACCCCTGCAGGACAAAATTCCTTTTCATTGTTACGCGAACGTTAGTTTCGATACATCTCCTTCACGAATCCGAACATTCAATGCGCACGGTATGCGCATTCGTTGCCAGGTTTACAAGTCTCTCCTTTCCGGGGAGATCCTACAACTCTTCTGGCAAGGAGCGCGATTGCTAAACGAAACAAGGATGCGGAAGAGAGAAGAATTTTTCCGCGCGGCGGATAGAAATAAATAAGAACAGCGGGGGATGGTTATGCGGCGAAGGAGGAGTCAGAAAGAACTGTCGGCGGAAGATAGATCGGAAGGTACCTCGGGGATTCTATCTTTACGTCTGGCAAAAGTGTGCTTCGACGTAGAGCTTACCAGCGCAGAAAGAGCGGTCCGAAGCGATAAAACATGCCGAGCGGTTTCGTGCCGTAATAATAAATCGCGCATTAGATTTTTATGACGGTATTACTTTGAGATTATCGGGTCATTGGCCTTAGTAGTAAATCCGCAATAAACTGCTATTTCTGTAAGTAGGTTGGCTGAATATTATACCTAGAGCGTATAAACGTGACGAGCCAGCTATCATAGCTTTATCAGTAATTATCATAATGTTCTTAGTTTAATTTCTACACATCTTGTATATAAAATACGTGAAGGAATGTTACAAAAATAATTAGGAAATTATTAAATGTGTTTAAATGCGCGCGTCACAGACAGTAATAAAATTAGAGCTTAACTGTTTATATACACCATATATAGTATATTTTTAACAGCAAAAAATTTAGGCTAAACATTAACGTAATTTTTGTATCATTAAAATTTACAATTTCTCTTATTTTAAATCTTTGTTATTCATTCGACGAATATTCACATAATTGATGATCGCCAACGAATATCCCTAACTGGCTTCGATCCCCTCGGAAGGAGAGGTTCCTTCGTTTCCTGGGCAGAATTGAGGTTTCGACGGTGAAGGGACCACGACGTATATGTAAATTGCATTGTCGCAACTACGGATACGGGTTCATGGCGAAGGTCTGACCGGCCAATTAGCTTCTCTAGAGGCCCCTCGATAGAATCGCGCATCAACTTGAATCGGCGATTCCGCGCGCAATTATAGCCGCTTTAGGTAAGGGAGGCGAAGTCAAACGGGCATGCAAATCACTTTCCTTATACGAAGCATCTACAAGAGTATGTCAGAACATGTGAAACTCTCGTAAATTCTTGCATTATAAATTAATTGTATATATAATATTTTATAACAAAATACGAACCGCTTATACAGGGATTTTTATTATTAGGATATTTTATACAGTTTCCTAAATAAATATAAAAAATTGAAGGAAATATCCTCTTCAATTTTTTAAAACTTAAGAGAGAATTAAACCCTGTATAGCTTTTACATATATTTCTATTAACATTTTTATTACTAATTTAATATTATTTATTAAATAACGTAATGATTTGTACTAAACTTTTCAAAATTATTTCTTATGTTCTTCTTATGTGCTTCTAGGTGAACATGAAATAGTAAGAGTTGTGCAAAATAGCTCGCGGCATTTTCTGTAGCGTCCTCTGTATCAATTTCACTGCACGGATGTATAACTTTTTATATAAAACGCAATATTCATGTAGAAAATTAATAATAAGTTAATTCCTGCCCACACTTTATAGTAACAGATATTTTTTTATTATTTAATCTTATTTATAGAAGGAATGTTTGTACAAAAATCTTCACTTACTGTTGATAAGAGAATACAATCATATACTTACAATTAGTGCTACTACATCTCTTGATAAGATCCCACAGGTAGGTAAAGAGGACTTCCACCGATAATACAGGCTAGTGCTTGCGAAGCTTGCGCAAGCTGGGTCAGCTTTTCGTGAGTTACCCATAGAGCGGCGCAAAGAACGCATCTTTGTCTCCATCTAGCCGAGCTTTTTCGACCATCTCGAGAGTTCCCTCTTACGTAATATCAAAATTATCATCAATGCGAGATAACTAAAGCTTTTGTAAAGTTTATTTGCGGTAGATCTAAGTTCAATATGCTGTAATTAAACATCTATATTTTATCGTTTAAATATATTCATGTGTTGTTTTGACGAAATAAATATTCAACATTATAGTGGACATTATGTATATTATGCGGCAATTGTTTCAATGATAAGCTGAATAAATGCGAGCAAATTGTATGTAATATTACGTATACTTAATATGTATAATATAAACAGCACGTAATTTAATGCTTATAAATGCTCATCAAGCAATTGCAACTCGTGTATAAACTAATTCTATAAAAAGACATACATATTGATCGCATTAAAATTTCTATCAAATCGAAATAGATAGAACTTGTACATTGCTCGTTCCTGGGGTTTAAATCTCCAGACCCGCAAGGAATGTTCATTAAGGATCTCGAATACCAGATCTCAGTAAATCGCTGGAATAATATCCCTTCTGATTGCATCACGTAATCATAAACTGTATAACCGTAATAATATCGTTGAGCGTGTCATTCCGCAATGCACGTCGTATATCAATTCCTTAATAATTGTGACGATGCAAACATGAAAAATATTTGACGAGCGTGTGATTCGATTCACCTTCTCATGCACGAATTCCTTTCGTGACATGCCCGAATGAAGGAAAGAATCGCGTCAAATTCCAAGAAATATTTACTCGTATATACAAACGCAGAGTAACGTCTATCAAAGCAACTAGGTGCGCCATTGCTTCTAGCTAGTCATTGCATAATATTGGTTAGCGACTTTTCTCTCCCCCGAACTGATCTTTTATGTTAAAAATTAAAAAATAAATATAAATCATATATTAACACGATACTTACAAAATTAATATTTTTAACAATGAAGCATAACAACACATAAACAGCACTTCAGAGTGAAATTTCAAAAAGAAAGAATGAAAACATTTATACATGTAATTAAAAGTGAATTGAGTTAACAGTAAACACAATAAAAAGCACTCGTTGGACTTGTTAAACGCGCATCGCTAACGGAAATGCACTGCGAGATAAAACTGCACAGTTATGTCAGTTAATAGCCCGAAAACCGGGCGCAAGAGCGCAATAAAATATGCATGAACAACAAGAAGCGAGGGTGCCGCGGGCGAGAAAAACGAAGCGTCGCCGATGCAAAGGACGATACGCCGAAAACGCGCATCGCTCCGTGTTTACAGCCTCACTATCACGCTCGTAGAATTTCTCATCAAGTTTCCCGATGAAACGTGCATGGAGAGAAAGAAGGAGAATGGAGGAGAGAACGGACGAAATGCTCGTCGAGGCGCCTCCGACCGCGTGCCAGAAGCCGCGCGTGAGCGCAGCAACGCAACGGCGAGAGACGCTCCGTGTGTGCTCCATTATCAGAGAAATTCCTTGTATCGGCGTCTTGAAAGGAACGTTTCCTCCACTTTTCCCTCCAACGCTCGGCGAGGATGCGATCAATGCCCCCGCGTGTTACGAACAAGGAACAGGAAGCGTTAGAGTTCGTCTAAATCCATCTCGCGGCACCTGAGATGCGAGTTATAGTACATCGTACAATCGCGGAGAGAAGTCTCTCGATACCGAAAAGGAAAATCGCGCGAGTTCTCTGTGACACTCTTTCCACGGTTACGCTTTCCGCGTTAAAAATTTCCCGATCCTGATAGCTTTTTACGCAAACGCGCGTATAGCATATTTTGTTCAACGATACTCGAAGCGAATACATATGTACGCGCAATGAAACGCGAACGTGCAAACTTTAATTTTATCGAAAAAGAAATTTCCTACCGAGAAAATAACTTCTTTTTCGTACTGTTGCGTTTATATACGCATACTTTTCTCCTTTCGCGAATTTAAGTTTGTTCAAGTTTGAAAGCGTAAACAGCGTGTCTATATACAAATAGTACAGTACTCAACTCAAAATTGATACGTAAAATCGTTTATACCATAATTCTGAAAAATAAAAATGGAAATGTGTATTGAGACAAAAGTGAGTGTTTTCAAATTTTTTCGGAAGTCAGGAATTTTCTTAGAAATTCCAGACTCTGAGGCGCGCTGAAAAATATCACAGTTTAAACGGCGGTCGGAAATATGCGGAATAAAATATAATACAGCGAAAGCGCGGCGTACATGGAAAATTGATGGAAAAGGATCGTTGATCTTTCCATTCCTTGCTGCAAGGTCGCAGTAAGAAATGCATTATATGTTTCTCCGTCGTCGTAAATAACCGATGTGTATCGAGGATTCCGGGCCACTTTAAGGAATGAAAAAGATCACGGATGAAAATCCGGCGGTAGAAACGAGTGATTTTAACGACACTCAATCTCCGGATTGGATTGCGTTGCATTTCAATGCGGGACAGGGGAAGGATGCCGCGGCAAATATCCGACGCGGTTCGTTTCCGTCCTTCCGTCACTTATTCGTGAAATGTAGTCGCTCACCTTCGGTGCCGAGAGTTACGACGCTGTAATATTGGATCTCTCGGGTTATCAAGGGTGCCTTGAGCGCGTCGCGGCTATAATAATACGCTTACGGCACGAATCGATTAACCTGAGCGTGAATAATTTCCAGCCGCAGTATTCGCGAATGAATTGCTTCGCGGGCGTTCTGTTTACAAGGTCATAATTGAACGTATATATTCACGGATATTCACGTCTCGTATTAGACGATTGATCGACCGTACGCCATCCAACCCTTCCTTAACGCCTACTATTTACGTTATCAAGCCGACTGTGATTATAGTTCTCGCGCCCGGAGGGAGTTATCATCCCCTTTGCGGTCCCATGTCGCGCCCACGTTGTACCATATTTTGCTCCGACAGAGCCCGCACGGTTGCAGGCTATATCGTTAAAAGCTATTTACTCTTAAGCAAGCAACGCAGACCTCGTAGGGGAGTAAATAACATGAAACCATCTTTGTATGATATTAATAAATAAAACATCATGGTCGTATACTCATCAAATATCGTAAGCTAAAAATGAAACAGGAATACAGAGATACAGAGATAAAATTAAATAATCTTGTGAAAATACGTTATTACGGAGGAATAAATTGAAGAGATAGAAACTTCTATTCATGCGAATCAAGAGAAGCTAAGCAAACATGATAATACATTGTAATTTAAATCAACGGCGAATGTCGTCCATGTGATGAAATTCAGGGTCTTCGGATAAATGAAAGTCGTTGAAGCAATGTATAAAATGTAGAGCGGATCGAGACGGGCAAAGTACATAAGCAACGGAGTGCGACTTAATTCACTTGAAGCGTTAATTAATCACGACGAAGCGATGAAAGCAGATCCCTCGAGCGTCTCCCCGATAACGCGTCGAGCCCGATAAGTCTGTGGATTAAGAACTTCCGTGGCGGCCAAGATTTATCGATACACGATGAATCGAATAATAGCACGATCGGCGCAAGGAGCGCGATTAGTCTCGCTTCCCCGCACTCGGTCGTTCCCGGTTGAACGAGAATCCATCACATGGACATATTGGATTTGAGAGAGGATCGAAAGCTCGTTTCCTGCCGGCGCATACTATCCATCCACGTGCACCCGTCGTATTCCGCGATATTTTTGGATAAGAATATTCCCGTCGACTTGATAATTTTCCCGCGAACAAAATCGCCTTTATTATAAATTGCGATTGTCACGAGAGTATCTGAGGAAGAAATTTTTCTCATAAATGCATATTTACTGGAAAAGTGGTATCGATTGTTTTATGTAGAGTTGCAAGTGCACCTGTAAAGCTTAAAAGCGATACGACGTGTACAAGATGCCCGAAACCGGATGCGAGAAGGTATAAATTTTCTACTTATCACAATAGAGACTCAACGTCGCGTGAAAAGTTGTCAACGCAATATCTACTGGTCCTTTACCAATTTTCCGAAATGTCAATTGTCATTTTTAAAGAAGCCAAAAGACATACGACGTCCTTAGCGAGATCACCGAGAGCCGCTGAATCTCGATAAGTCTACCATACAACCCGAATGCTACATCTGTCTGTCGCATAGAAACTCGGTAACTTCGAGCAACAAGAACGTTACGGAATTTACGTGCAGTTCAAAGTCCAATGTCTCAACACGATATCGAATTGGTACTTGTTGCAAATTTGAATAAGTCCGTCCCGATGTTCCGGCAACTTGCACGCGCGCGCGCAAGAGCATCCCCCGGGAGTGAGAGCGGCATTTGATACGACGTAATCGATAAGGGCACGGTGCTATTTCATACGGTAGCGGCGGCGGCGGTACGAAAAGCATACATTTCCGAGCAGGATTTCCAGTGTTAATAAATTTAAAAGGCTGGCCATCGCGCGGACGAAAATCGATAATGAAGGTGTCGCGACCGCGAGAGCAATTATCGCTAATCCGGTATACGAAGAGCCGCGAGATAAATGGCGAAATGTAATAAAATGCACCAGCTGCTCTTCCTCTCTTTCCCTCCCTCTCTCTCTCTCTCTCTGTCTCTCTCCTCCCGTCGTCGTCAGTGCACGCAATCTCATGCAAATTCAAATAGCTCGCTTCTTTATCGCGGGTATGCGGGTAACAGCAAAACGGACGATCTCGCCGTACCTCGACGTCCTCTCGACCACACTCCATCTACAAACATCTCGCGACCGACCGCCGTGTTTTATCCAAAGTGTTCGAAAGTTAACGAGAATGCCGTCAAAACGCACGATCTTTCACGAATCGCATTTGATTATTATCAATATAACAAGATATATCAAGAACACCTCAAATATTTCTTCCTCTAACAACTGAGCGTAAGCGAACATCATTCACAGTAACTTCACAGTCATTCGAGATGCATAGCCGTCAAAGGGCCTCTCGCCCCGCATCTTATTGTGACAAGAATGTCGTGATTCTAAAGGCCGTATCCGAAAATTTAGTATTAGAATAAGGAAATAAAGTTGCATGGTAACCGAGTGTTTGCCACGAAAAAAATACGACGCTGCGGAATTTGACCGAACTTGCATTTTGTCTGACTCTGCAATGATCATATACGATCCGAATAATGACCTGAACCTTCCCCCCTCTCTCTCTCCCTCTCTCTCTCTCTCTCTCTCTCTCGTTGCATCGAGAACTACAAAAAGGTGAAAAAAATGTTAGTCGACTTATTCAAAAGTGTTGGTAAGCTATCAATCGTGATTATTGGTATCAACGGTATCCTAAAATACTTCTTCCGTTGTAAGAGAAGTTAAAATCGTGCAGAATAGTAAGTGGTAATTTCGAAAGCTATTATTATATATTATGCAATATCATCAAGATTTATAGTCATAAAAACCGTCAAAACGCACAATCTTTCGCGAATCGCATCTGATTATCAATATATAACAAGATATATCAAGAACACCTCAAATATTTCTTCCTCTAACAACTGAGCGTAAGCGAACATCATTCACAGTAACTTGAAGTAGTCTGTTCTCATTAAAATACTTCATTATAGATTGTGCAATATTGCCGAAGTTTGTAACCGCGGCAAACTTCGACAAAGTGCATTGTTATGTTACTCCCACGTCACAAGTTTGTTTAGCATTACATTCTGCTACTTGCTGCTACTGCATGTCACATTCAGCCGGTAATCCCGCGATGTGACGTATACATCATATAACAGTGTTAAATTTTTAAAACTGAAAATCAAGTTGCGACTTGAGAAAAGCGAAAGGCAAACAAAGTATAAAATTACGTAATAAATTTTTAACGATTAGAAACTGCAGAAAATAAATGTTTCTTTTTATGAAATCATTATTATCACTAAGATAACTACTTCAAGATTATTTTATACATTTGTTGTTAGATTTATGTATAACATAAAAAGTTACGCGATACTCGACAATGTCCAAACTCATCAGTGTTTTCTTAATGATAAAAGTCAATAGGAAAATGATAACATAAGTCGCGAGCAAGATAGTATTCCAGGTAGATTAAAAACTACTTTAAATATCAATGCGCATGAGATATCCTATCTAATCTTATGTAATTTAAACTTATAAATTTTACAGACAAATATTCAAGTGTGTGTCATAAACATCAGATTTAGAGTAATCAGCTGATACCGCGCGTCGTACAAGACTACTAACGATGACGATACAGTTATTGTTCTTAATCCCTTTATTCGCTATTGCTCATGGTGAGTAATCTAACAGACAAGTTGATCGGCTTTGCGATCGTTTAATTTAGTGCAATTAAATTTAAATGTAATAACAAATATAAATGCAGGCGTACCAAAGAAAACAGATACGCAAATTGTGGGGGGAAGATTTGCCCAACCGGGTGAAGTTCCATACCAAGTAAGCTAACAAATTGCTATTAATTAATATCATTACATTAATTGCTCTGTCTAAAAAATATGCGTAACATTGAACTGAATTTCAAACTAGAACCATTAAGTTAACATTTCTCATTCAGCTGAGTCTACTCTAAAAATAGACGTGTAATAATATTAATAAATCTCAGTATCTTGTTGTCACGAAATACATTATTTCAGGTTTCTCTTCAATATATTAAAACAGGGAAACACCGTTGCGGTGGAGTTATAGTTAACCAGTATTACATACTGACTGCCGCTCACTGTGTAGATGGGTAAATATGAGAATCTAAACTAATCTAAAGAAACGTTTCAGCAATATAAACTGTATATAGATATAAAAATGTGTTCTATATGTTCGTGATATTCTTTACAGTGTAGACGTTAGCACCATTTCGGCCAATGTGGGACTAATAGACCTACAAGAACCGCATGCGATACATCTGATCGAGTCCTCTTATATACACGAAGATTACAATTTCTACGATTCATGGATCAATGATATCGCTTTACTTAAGGTAACATAGAGTTAATATAATAGCAATCAACACATATATAGTTTCAATTAAATTAAGCAATTTGAAAATTAAGACTGTGCAAAAGTATAGAAAATTCATTTTCAGCTTCAATCTCCAATTAAATTTTCCTCTCTGGTACATGCCGTTACTCTAACAAATCAAAACTTTACGGCCGGCACGAAAGCAGTCGTATCGGGTTTCGGCAGATTATCGGTAAGTTTCTTAACAATTCAACCATTTAGACTGCCAGACGGCTAGGTCTTCGACAATCGTATTTTAAATTGTTTTCACAAGTCACGCTTATATTTTTGTACTTTGTGTACTTACAGTTTGAAGGAGAGAAAACTACACAATTATATGTCGCGGACATTAAAATAGCCGATCAGGCTTACTGTAGAAATGTGTACGCGAGCAAGTTTGAAAATATTTACGATACGCAATTATGTGCAAATGAGCCAACAGTAGAAAAGGGTTCGTGCCAGGTAAGCTATTTACATAAGGCATTGCAATAGATCGCCGTCATTAGTTACTACTAGTTGCACATGCAATTTTACGCTGTCTGGCCGGGTAGAGTCATTAACTATTTAACCTGAATTATTTTTCTCACGCAAAGCTTCAACTCGTTCCTAATGTCTTCTAAACGCAATGTCTTAATACAATGCTCGCACTTCGAGTTGTATAACGTGCTTCAGATTCTCGATAAGAAAATCAGCCCGATTACATATCATGTAATTAGCAATCATATTGGAGACATATCATGATTGCAATCTCTCACTTATCATAAATTTTTATTTATCAATTAATTTATCAATTTATTTATTCATTAATATAATACTTAACAACATAAGCGCATGAAACGTGCGGTGACTATAGCATTTCAATTCGCCGCCACTGATTATGTTGATTGTTAATGTACCGTATTGATTATTTTGTATATTAACATATTCAGCTCCTCGTTATGTTTTGTAATTTAGTTTAATTGACAGCAAGATTGCAAAACTCACAACTGAGCGAATCGAGAGTCCTTTGTCGTCAAACATCAATTTCATTAAAATAATAAAGCGAAAATAATACAAGCTAGCTCTGTACTAGCAGAGAAATGTAATTGTAGTCAAATGTAAAAAATAATTTTGTTTGCGAGTTGGTTTTTGCAATCAAATCTTTGTCAAATATATTGTTAACGAGAAATGTCATTTTTCAGGGAGATTCCGGTGGCCCCCTCACTGCCAATGGTATGCTCATAGGACTCGTCTCGTGGTCATATAGATGCTCTGACACAATATATCCTACCGTATATACACGCATCTCGTCGTACATTTTCTGGATACTTAAGCAAATCATTAAAAGCCCAAGCTCATAGATATAATAAATCGTTAAATATACCCTATCATATATACCACGCGTCCCGTCGTACGTTCACTGGATAATTAAGCAAATCATTAAAAACGTCCAAACAGATGTAATAAATCGTTAAAAATATATCACGTGTGTTTTACTTCGTATAGCTTACATACGCGCTTAACACTTTCCCTATACTATTCTAGAAAATAAACACTTAATCTTATAAAGATCAATATCATCGAAATATGGTGCGATTATTTTATATTAATATTTTTAACTTCCGCAGTTTGGCAAACAAATAGCAGTAGACGAGATGATTACAAAAATTTATCAGTTGAAGCAACAAAAAACTAGCCACAAATTTAGTTTCATACAAACCATATTTTTGTTCAGTGCGCTATATTTGTGTGTTAGTATTATTAAATTTTCCAACTGAATTCTTATGTTGCATCAACCAAGACATTTGTTTGTCCATATCCAAACAAAAGAGTCAACCAAATTTTATTTCATTTAACTAAATAGATTTCTCAGTGGCATGTGCATAATGAATTTGAGAGAAGATCGAAAGCTCGTTTCCTGCTGGCGCATACTATCCATCCGGCATCCACGTGCATCCACTTTATTCCGTGATATTTTTAGATAAGAATATTTCCGTCGACTTAATAATTTTTCCGTGAAAAAATCATCTTTATTATAAATTGTCACGACGGTATCTGGGGAAGAAATTTTTCTCACAAATGTATATTTACTGGAAAAGTGGTATCGGTTGTTTTATGTAGAGTCGCAAGTGCACCTGTAAACCGATCTCGCCGTTTCTCGACGTCCTCCCTACTGTACTCCGGATCCACAAACATCTCGCAACCTGTCGCCGTGTTTTATCCAACGTGTTCGAAAGTTAACGAGAATGCGAAGTAAACAATAATCACTCGAGCCGACAAAGGGCCTCTGGCCCTGCATCTTGTTGTGACAAGAATGTCGTGGTTTTAAAAACTATATCTGAAAGTTTAGTATTACTGTATTAGAATAAGGAAATAAAGTTGCACGGTAACCGAATGTTATACCAAGCAAAAAAAGTACTACGCTGCGGAATTTGACCGAGCTTGGATTTTGTCTGACTCTGCAAGGATCATATACGATCCTAGTTATAATTTAGAGACCCCCCCTCTCTTTCTCTCTTTCTCTCTCGTTCCATCGAGAATTACAAAAAGGTGAAAAAAATGTTAGTCGACCTATTCGAGTAAAGCGTGTGTTAAGCCATCAGTCGTGATTATCGGTATCAACGGTATCCTGAAATACTTCTTCCGTTGTAAGAGAAGTGAAGATCGTGCAGAATAGTAAGTGGTAATTTCGAAAGCTATTATTATATATTATGCGATATCATCAAGATTTATAGACGCAAAAACTATCAAAACGAACGATCTTTCGCGAATCGCGTCTGATCATCAATATATCAAGAACACCTCAAATATTTCTTCCTCTAGCAACTGAGCGTAAGTGAACATCATTCAGAGTAACTTAAAGTAGTCTGTTCTCATTAAAATACTTCATTGCGCAATATTGTCGAAATTTGTAACCGCGGCAAACTTCGACAAAGTGCATTGTTATGTTGCTCCCACGTCACAAGTTTGTTTAGCATTACATTCTGCTACTTGCTACTACTGCATGTCACGTTCAGCCGGTAATCCTGCGATGCGAAGTATACATCATATAACAGTGTTAAATTTTTAAAATTAAAATTTACCAAGTTGCGACTTGAGAAACGCGAAAGGCGAACAAAGTATAAAATTACGTAATAAATTTTTAACGATTAGAAACTGCAGAAGATAAATCTTTCTTTTTATGAAATCATTATTATCACTAAGATAACTATAATACTTCAAGATATTTTATACATTTATTGTTAGATTTATGTATAACATAGAAAGTTACACGATACTGAAGACTCATCAATGTTTTATTAATGATAAAAGTCAATAAGAAAATGATAACATAGGTCGTGAGCGAGATAGTACCCCAGTAGATTAGGAACTATTTTAAATATCAATAAGCATAAGATATCATATCTATAATCTTACGTTATTTAAAATTATAAATTTTACAGACATATATTCAAGTGTGTGTTATAAACATCAGATTTAGAATAATCAGCTGACACCGTCGCACAAGAACACTAACGATGACGCTATACTTATTGTTCTTAATCCCTTTATTCGCTGTTGCACATGGTGAGTAATCTAAAAGACAAATTGATCAGCTTTGTGACTGTGAACTAAAGTTTGAACAGACTTTTTAGAGATTCAGTCCGAAATTATACATATTGTGAATATGCTCAAGTTTTTTCAAGTCGATGTGAGTTATCGCTCTGTATTTGAGTTATCACTGCAAAACAAACAAAATATAAAAAGCAAAGAAAAACGCGTTTAAAGTTTTCAATGCATTTTTTTAACTAAAAAAATTTTTTTGATCCTAACAAACATTGTATTACGACAAAGTCCAAGTTTCAGTTCATTTCTTTGTAATAAATTAAAAAAAAAACATTTTTATTTCGACAATTTTCGACATTCATTTTCGACAAATCTAACTGCGTCCATTTAATTTAATAGAACTAAATTTTAATGTAATAAATTTTGAATGCAGGCGTAACAAGAAAAATAGATACGCACATTGTAGGGGGAAGATTTGCCAAACCAGGTGAAGTTCCATATCAAGTAAGCTAAAAAATTACTAATAATTAATATCATTATATTAACTGCTCTGTCTTAAAAATATGCGTAGCATTGAACTGAATTTCAAACTAGAACCGTTAAGTTAACTCTTCTCATTCAGCTGAGTCAACTAAAAAATGGACGTGTAATAATATTAATAAATTTCTGTATCTTGTTGTCACGAAATACATTATTTCAGGTTTCTCTTCAACGTATTAGAACGGAGAGACACTTTTGCGGTGGAGTTATAGTTGACCAGTATCACATACTGACTGCCGCTCACTGTGTAGTTGGGTAAATATGAGAATCTACAGAAACGTTTCAGTAATATAAACTGTATATAGATGTGAAAATGTGTTCCATAAGTTCGTGATATTTTTTACAGTGTAGACGTTAGCACCATTTCGGCCAATGTGGGACTAATAGACCTACAAGAACCGCATGCGGTACATATGATCGAGTCCTCTTATATACACGAAGATTACAACCGCACCAATTCATGGATCAATGATATCGCTTTACTTAAGGTAACATAAAGTTGATACAATTGCAATCAACACATACCTACCCATAGTTTTAATTAAATTAAGCAATTTGAAAATTAAGACTGCGCAAAAGCATACATAAAAAATTCATTTTCAGCTTCAATCTCCAATTAAATATTCCTCTCTAGTACGTCCTGTTACTCTAACAAATCAAAACTTTACGGCCGGCACGAAAGCAGTCGTATCGGGATTCGGCATGTTATCGGTAAGTTTCTTAACAATTCAGTCATTTAGACTGCAAGACGCTAGGTCTCGACAATCCTATTTTAAATTGTTTTCGCAAGTCACGCTTTTATTTTTGTACTTTGTGTACTTACAGTTTAAAGGAAAGAGAACTACACGATTAAATGTCGCGGATATTGAAATAACCGATCAGGCTTACTGTAGAAATGTGTACGCGAGCATTGGAAATATTTACGATACGCAAATCTGTGCAAATGATCCAACAATAAAAATGGGTTCGTGCCAGGTAAGCTATTTACATAAGGCGTTGCAATAGATCGCCGTAATTAGTTACTACTAGTTGCACATGCAATTTTACGCTGTCTGCTCAGGTATAGAGTCATTAACCATTTAACCTGCATTACTCTTCTCACGCAAAGCTTCAACTCGTTCCTAATGACTTCTAAACGCAATGTCTTAATACAACGCTCGCACTTCGAGTTGTATAATGTGCTTCAGATTCTCGATAAGGAAATAAGCCCGATTACATATCATGTAATTGGCAATCATATTGTGGAGACATATCATGATTGCAATCTCTCGCTTATCATAAATTTTTATTCATCAATTAATTTATAATTTATTTATTCATTAATATAATATTTAACAACATACGCGCATGAAACGTATGATGACTATAGCATTTCAATTCGCCGCCAATTCTGATTATGTTGATTGTTAATGTACCGTATTGATTATTTTGTACATTAACATATTCATCTCCTCCTTATGTTTTGTAATTTATCAATTTACTTGACAGCAGGATTGCAAAACTCGCAACTGAGCGAATCGAGAGTTCGTTATCGTCAAACACCAATTTCGTTAAAATAATAAAGCGAAAATAACACAAGCTAACTCTGTACTAGCAGAGAGATGTAATTGTAGTCAAATGTAAAAAATAACTTTGTTTGCGAGTTGGTTTTTGAAATCAAATTTTTGTGAAATATTTTGTTAATGGAAAGTTGCATTTTTCAGGGAGATTCCGGCGGCCCTCTCACTGCCAATGGTATGCTCGTAGGACTCGTCTCGTGGGCATTAGGATGCGCTGACACAATATATCCTACCGTATACACACGCACCTCGTCGTACTTCTTCTGGATACTTAAACAAATCATTAAAAGCCCAAGCTTATAGATCTAATAAATCGTTAAATATATCCTACTGCGTACACACGCATCCCGTCGTACGTCCACTGGACAATTAAGAAAATTATTAAAAACGTCCAAACACAGATGTAATAAATCGTTAAAAATATATCACGTGTGTTTTACTTCGTATAGCTCACATACGCGCTTAAGACTTTCCCTATACTATTCTAGAAAATAAACACTTAATCTTATAAAGATCAATATCATCGAAATATGGTGCGATTATTTTATATTAATATTTTTAACTTCCGCAGTTTTAGCAAACAAATAGCAGTAGACGAGATGATTACAAAAATAATCGGTTGACGCAATTAAAAAACCAACCACAAATTTAGTTTCATACAAATCATATTTTTGTTCAGTGCGCTATATTTGTGTTAGTATTACTAAATTTTCCAACTGAATTTTTATGTTGCATCAAACAAGACATTTGTTTGACCATATCCAAACAATAGAGTCAACCAAATTTTATTTTATTCAACGAAATGGATTTCTCAGTGGCATGTGCATATTGGATTTGAGAGAGGATCGAAAGCTCGTTTCCCGCTGGCGCATACTATCCATCCACGTGCATCCATTTTATTCCGCGATATTTTTAGATAAGAATATTCCCGTCAACTTAATAATTTTTCCGTGAAAGAATCACTTTTATTATAAATTATGATTATCACGACGATATCTAGGGAAAGAATTACTCTCACAAATGTATATTTACTGAAAAAGTGGTATCGACCGTTTTTTGTAGAGTCGCGAGTGCACCTGTAAAGAGATCTCGCCGTTCCTCGACGTCCTCTCAACCGTACTCCGCATCTACAAACGTCTCGCAACCTGTCGCCGTGTTTTATCCAAAAGTGTTCGAAAGTTAACGAGAATGCGAAGTGAACAATAATGACTCGAACCGACAAAGGGCCTCTCGCCCTGCATCTCGTTGTGACAAGAATGTCATGGTTTCAAAGACTATACCTAAAAGTTTAGTATTAGAATAGTAAATAAAAAGTTTAAATTAATTTAGGCAATAAGAGCCAAGCGTGATATTCAGTCGCTAAAATCAAGAGACACGGTAGTGTCTCGCGCCAAGTACACGCGGAGCGAGACCGACCGTGACTCTTTTACGCGACGCGACGGGTTGCGAGTATCCGAGATGTTGAAATCTTGATTTTACAAAGTTAATTACATTATCAAAAAATACATCACGTACGTTTCGAGCCTTTTTGGGGTCATTTTCAGCGCATTGTCTAAACATTAAAATACAAATACTTATATCTAATTTTGAAGTTAACTTTGTAAAATAAATTTTAACGACTGAATATCGCGCTTGGCTCTTATTGCCTAAATTAATTTGAACTTTTTATATAAGGAAATAAAGTTGCACGGTAACCGAATGTTATACCAAGCAAGAAAAGTACTACGCTGCGGAATTTTACCGAGCCTGGATTTTGTCTGACTCGGCAATGATCATATACGATCCGAATAATGACCTGGAGATTCCCCCCCCCTTTCTCTCTCTCTCTCTCTCTCTCTCTAAAAGGACTACAAAAAGGTGAGAAAAAATGTAGTCGGCTTAGTCGAATGAAGCGTGCGTCGACCGCGATTATTGGTATTATAACAGTATTCTAACTTTTTCGTCTTCTGATGTTGTAAGACAGAAGTAAGGATCGTGCAGAATATTGCTAAACGGTAACTTTGAAACTTATTATTATATATTGTATGACGTTGCCAAGATTTATAATCGCAAAAGCCGTCAAAATGAGTGATCTTTCGTGAGTCACATCCATAATTATTAATATCACAATACAATCTCAAATATTTCTGCCTCTAGCCACTGAGCGTAAGTCATTGAGAGTAGCTTGAAGTAGTATATTCTCATTAAAATACTTCATTACGGATTGCGCAATATTGTCGAAATTTGTAACCGCGGCAAACTTCGACAAAGTGCATTATTATTTTGCTACCACGTCACAAGTTTGTTAGCATTAAATTCTGCTACTTGCTGTACTGCATGTCACGTTCAACCGGTATAATCTTGCGATACAAAGTACATATCATATAATAGTATTAAACTCTTAAAACTGAAATTTACTTAGTTGCGGACTCTGTGGGAACGCGAAATGCGAACAAAATATAAAATTACGTAATAAATTTCTAACGATTAGAAACTGCAGAAGATATATCTTTTTTTTTATGAAATCATTATTATCCCTAAGATAACTACTTCAAGATTATTTTATACGTTTGTTGTTAGATTTATGCATAACATAGAAAGTTACGCGATATTAGACACTCATCAGTGTTTTATTAATGATAAAAATAAATAGGAATATGATACCACAGGTCGCGAGCGAGATAGTACCCCAATAAATTAGGAACTATTTTAAATATCAATAAGCATAAGATATCATATCTATAATCTTACGTTATTTAAAATTATAAATTTTACAGACATATATTCAAGTGTGTGTTATAAACATCAGATTTAGAATAATCAGCTGACACCGTTGCACAAGATTACTAACGATGACGCTATACTTATTGTTCTTAATCCCTTTATTCGCTGTTGCACATGGTGAGTAATCTAAAAGACAAATTGATCAGCTTTGTGACTGTGAACTAAAGTTTGAACAGACTTTTTAGAGATTCAGTCCGAAATTATACATATTGTGAATATGCTCAAGTTTTTTCAAGTCGATGTGAGTTATCGCTCTGTATTTGAGTTATCACTGCAAAACAAAAAAAATATAAAAAACAAAGAAAAACGCTTAAAGTTTTCAATGCATTTTTTTAACTAAAAAAATTTTTTTGATCTTAACAAACATTGTATTACGACAAAGTCCAAGTTTCAGTTCATTTCTTTGTAATAAATTAAAAAAAAAAACATTTTTATTTCGACAATTTTCGACATTCATTTTCGACAAATCTAACTGCGTCCATTTAATTTAATAGAACTAAATTTTAATGTAATAAATTTTGAATGCAGGCGTAACAAGAAAAATAGATACGCACATTGTAGGGGGAAGATTTGCCAAACCAGGTGAAGTTCCATATCAAGTAAGCTAAAAAATTACTAATAATTAATATCATTATATTAACTGCTCTGTCTTAAAAATATGCGTAGCATTGAACTGAATTTCAAACTAGAACCGTTAAGTTAACTCTTCTCATTCAGCTGAGTTAACTAAAAAATGGACGTGTAATAATATTAATATATAAATTTATGTATCTTGTTGTCACGAATTATTTCAGGTTTCTCTTCAACGTATTACAACAGGGATACACCGTTGCGGTGGAGTTATAATTGGCCAGTATTACATACTGACTGCCGCTCACTGTGTAGATGGGTAAATATGAGAATCTAAAGAAACGTTTCAGCAATATAAACCAATATAATGTATATAGATATAAAAATGTGTTTCATACGTTCGTAATATTCTTCACAGTGAAGACGTTAGCACCATTTCGGCCAATGTGGGACTAATAGACCTACAAGAACCGCATGCGGTACATCTGATCGAGTCCTCTTACATACACGAAGATTACAACCGCACCAATTCATGGATCAATGATATCGCTTTACTTAAGGTAACATAAAGTTGATACAATTGCAATCAACACATACCCATAGTTTTAATTAAATTAAGCAATTTGAAAATTAAGACTGTGCAAAAGCATACATAAAAAATTTATTTTCAGCTTCAATCTCCAATTAAATATTCTGCTCTGGTATCTCCCGTTAAACTCATGCTAAATCAAACCATTCCAGTCGGTACGGAAGTAGTAGCATCGGGATTCGGCAGATTATCGGTAAGTTCCTCAACATTCAACCATTTATAACTGTAACTTTCGATTAAACTCACTTTTCGTCTCCTTCTAAAGAAGACAGTTAGAAAGAGATGAAGATTGAGTTTAATTGAAGGTTACATGTAATCGACGTTGGTGCAACTAGCCCTTAGACTGTCAGATGCTATATAGGTCTTCGACAATATCATATTTTACATTGTTTTCGCAAGTCACACTTATATTTTTGTATTTTGTATACTTACAGTATAAAGGATCGAAAACTATACGATTACATGTCGTGGACATTAAAATAGCCGATCAAGCTTACTGTAGAAATGTGTGGCCAAACAAGTCTCAAAAAATTTACGACACGCAAATCTGCGCAAATGACGAAACAGAAGAAAAGGGAACGTGCAAGGTAAGAAGCTATTTACAAGGCGTTACAATAGATCACTGTCATTAGTTACTAGTCGCACGTGCAATTTTACGCTGTCTGCCCAGGTAGAGTCATTAACTATTTAATCTGCATTATTCTTTTCACGCGAAGCTTCAACTCGTTCCTAATAATTTCTAAACGTAATGTCTCAATACAAGGTTTGCATTCCGATTTGTACAATGTGCTTCAGATTCTCGATAAGAAAATAAGGACGATTACATATCATGTAACTGGCAATCATATTGTGGAGACATATCATGATTGCAATCTCTCGCTTATCATAAATTTTTATTCATCAATTAATTTATAATTTATTTATTCATTAATATAATACTTAACAACATACGCGTATAAAACGTGCGATGACTGTAACATTTCAATTCGCCGCCAATTCACTGATTATGTTCATTGTTAAAATTTACCTTATTGATTATTTTGTACATTAACATATTCGGATTCTCGTTATGTTTTGTAATTTAATTTAATTGACAGTATGATTACAAAACTCACAGTTGAACGAATCGAGAGTCTGTTATCGTCAAACATCAATTTCATTAAAAAAAAGAAGTGAAAATAACACAAACTAACTCTGTATACTAACAGAGAAACGTATTTATATTCAATGTAAAACGTTAAATGTAAAAATTAACACTGTTCGTAAGTTGGTTTTTCCAATCAAAACCTTATGAAAGATATTGTTAACTAATGGGGAATTGCATTTTCTAGGGAGATTCTGGCGGCCCTCTCACTCTCAATGGTGTGCTCATAGGACTCGATTCGTGGGGATTTGAATGCGGTGACAAAATATACCCGGAAGTGTACACACGTGTAGCGTCGTACATTCAATGGATAATTGACCATACAACGGATAGTTGACCGTACAGAAAATATAAAAATATGTTTTGATACTTAATGACGTATACAGGAAAATCGAGAATTGATATATTATATTAAACGTATTATATTAAACATATAAATGTAATAAATCGTCAAATATATATCACATGTGTTTTACTTCTTGTAACTTACATATACGCTTAACACTTTCCCTATACTATTCTAGAAAATAAACACATAACTTTATAAAGATTAATATAATCGAAATAAAGTGCGATTATTTTATATTGATATTTGTAACTTCCGCAGTTTGATAAGCAAGTGGCAGTAGACGAGATGATTACAAAAATAATCGATTGACGCAACGAAAAACCAGCCACAAATTTAGTTTCATACAAACCATATTTTTGTTCAGTGCGCTACATTTGTGTGTTAGTATTACTAAATTTTCCAACTGAATTTTTATGTTGCAATCAACCAAGACATTTGTTTCTCCATATACAAACAAAAAAGTCAACCAAATTTTATTTCATTCAACTAAATGGATTCTCAGTGGCATGTGCATATTGGATTTGAGAGAGGATCGAAAGCTCGTTTCCTGTTGGCGCATACTCTCCATCCACGTGCATCCATTTTAATCCACGATATTTTTAGATAAGAATATTCCCGTCAAATTAATAATTTTCCCATATGAAAAAATCACTTTTATTATAAATTGCAATTGTCACGACGGTATCTGGGGAAAAAATTTTTCTCACAAATGTATATTTATTGGAAAACTGGTATCGATCGTTTTATGTAGAGTCGCGAGTGCACCTGTTAAGTGATCTCGCCGTTTATCGAAGTCCTCTCGATCGTACTCCGCATCCACAAACGTCTCGCAAACTGTCGCCGTGTTTTATTCAAAGTGTTCAAAAGTTAACAAGAATGCGAAATAAACAATAATCACTCGAGCCGTGAAAGGGCCTCTCGCCCCGCATCTCATTGTGACAAGAATGTCGTGTTTCTAAAGGCCATATCCCAAATTTAGTATTAGAATAAGGAAATAAGGTTGCATGGTAACCGAAAGTTTGCCACGCAAAAAAAAGACGACGCTGCGGAATTTGACCGAACTTGCATTTTGTCTGACTCTGCAATAATCATATACGATCCGAACAATGACCTGAAGCTTTCCCCACCCCACTCTCTCTCTCTCTCTCTCTTTCTCTCTCGTTGCATCGAGAACTACAAAAAGGTGAAGAAAATTTTAGTCGACTTATTCGAGTAAAGCGTGCGATAAGCCATCAATCGTGATTATTGGTATCAACGGTATCCTAAAATACTTTTTCCGTCGTAAAAGAAGTGAAGATCGTGCAGAATAGTAAGTGGTAATTTCGAAAGCTTTTATTATAAATTATGAGATATTATCAAGATTTATAGTCACTAAAACCGTCACTATATATATATAAAACAAACGATCTTTCGCGAATCTCGCATCTGATTATCAATATAACAAAATATATCAAGAACACCTTAAATATTTCTTCGTCTAGAAACTGAGCGTAAGTGAATATCATTCAGAGTAACTTGAAGTAGTCTGTTCTCATTAAAATACTTCATTATAAATTGTGCAATATTGCCGAAATTCGTAACCGCGGCATACTTCGACAAAGTGCTTTGTTATTTTACTCCCACGTCGCAAGTTTGTTTAGCATTACATTCTGCTACTTGCTGTACCGCATGTCACGTTCAACCGGTATAATCTTGCGATACGAAGTACGCGTATCATATAATAGAATTAAACTCTTAAAACTGAAATTTATTTAGTTGCGGACTTTGGGAACGCGACAAACGAATAAAATATAAAATTACGTAATAAATTCCTAACGATTAGAAACCGCAGAAGATATATCTTTCTCTTTATGAAATCATTATTAAAACTAAGATAATTACTTTAAGATTATTTTATACACTTGTTGTTAGATTTATGCATAACATAGAAAGTTACGCGGTATTAGACTCTCATCAGTGTTTTGTTAATGATAAAGTAAATAGGAAAATGATAGCACAGGTCGCGAGCGAGATAGTACCCCAGTAGATTAGGAACTATTTTAAATATCAATAAGCATGAGATATTATATCTATAATCTTACGTTATGTAAAATTATAAATTTTACAGATATATATTCAAGTGTGTGTTATAAGCATCAGATTTAGAATAATCAGCTGACACCGTCGCACAAGATTACTGACGATGACGGTATACTTATTGTTCTTAATCCCTTTATTCGCTGTTGCACAGGGTGAGTAATCTAAGAGACAAATTGATTAGCTTTGTGACTGTGAACTAAAGTTTGAACAGACTTTTTAGAGATTCAGTCCGAAATTATACATATTGTGAATATGCTCAATTTTTTTCAAGTCGATTTGAGTTATCACTCTGTATTTGAGTTATCGCTGCAAAATGAAAAGAAAATAAGAAACAAAGAAAGACGCGTTTAAAGTTTTTAATGCATATTTTTAACTAAAAAATTTTTTTTGATTCTAACAAACATTGTATTAGGACAAGTCCCGGTGTCAGTTCACTTCTTTGTAATAAATTAAAAAAAAAAACATTTCTATTTCGACAATATTCGACAATCATTTTCGACAAATCTAACTGCCTTCCGTCCACTTAATTTAATAGAACTAAATTTCAATGTAATAAATTTTAAATATAGGCGCAATAAGAAAAATAGATACGCAGATTGTAGGGGGAAGATTTGCCAAACCAGGTGAAATTCCATATCAAGTAAGTTAACAAATTACTATTAATAAATATCATTACATTAACTGCTCTATCTTGAAAATATGCTTAGCATTGAAGTGAATTTCAAACTAGTCGAACTATTAAGTTAACTCTTTTCATTCAGCTGAGTCAACTCTACAAATATAGACGAGTAATAATATTAATATATAAATTTCTTGTATCTTGTTGTCACGAAATACATTATTTCAGGTTTCTCTTCAACGTATTAGATCGGGGCAACACATTTGCGGTGGAGTTATAATTGGCCAGTATTACATACTGACCGCCGCTAGATGTATAGAAAGGTAAATATGAGAATCTAAAGAAACGTTTCAGCAACATAAACTGTATATAGATATAAAAATGTGTTTCATATGTTCGTGATATTCTTTACAGTGTATACGTTAGCACCATTTCGGTCAATGTGGGACTAATAGACCTACAAGAACCGCATGCGGTACATATGATCGAGTCCTCTTATATACACGAAGATTACAACCGCACCAATTCATGGATCAATGATATCGCTTTACTTAAGGTAACATAGAGTTGATATAATTGCAATCAACACATACCCACAGTTTTAATTCAATTAAGCAATTTGAAAATTAAGACTGTGCAAAAGCATACATAGAAAATTCATTTTCAGCTTAAATCTCCAATTAAATATTCTCCTCTGGTATCTCCCGTTAAACTAATGATAAATCAAACCAATCCATTCGGTACGGAAGTAGTTTCATCGGGATTCGGCAGATTAGCGGTAAGTTTTTCAACATTCAACCATTTATAACTGTAATTTTCGTTTAAACTCACTCTTCGTCTTCTTCTAAGGAGGACAGTCAAAAAGAGAAGAAGAGTGAGTTTGATCGAAGGTTACAATTAATCGACGTTGGTGAAACTGGCCCTTAGACTGTCAGACGCTATATAGGTCTTCGACAATATCATATTTTACATTGTTTTCGCAAGTCACACTTATATTTTTGTATTTTGTATACTTACAGTATAATGGATCGAGAACTATGCAATTACATGTCGTGGACCTTAAAATAGCCGATCAGGCTTACTGTAAAAATGTGTGGGCAAACAAGTCTCAAAAAATTTACGACACGCAAATCTGCGCATATGACGCAACAGCAGAAAAGGGTCCGTGCCAGGTAAGCTATTTACATAAGGTGTTGCAATAGATCGCTGTCATTAATTACTAGTCGCACGTGCAATTTTACGCTGTCTGTTTAGATAGAGTCATTAACTACTTAATCTGCATTATTCTTTTCACGCAGAACTTCAACTCGTTCCTTATAATTTCTAAACGTAATATCTCAATACAAGGCTTGCATTTCGAGTTGTATAATGTGCTTCAAATTTTCGATAAGAAAATAAGCCCGATTACATATCATGTAATTGACAATCATATTGTGGAGACATATCATGATTGCAAACTCTCACTTATCATAAATTTTTATTCATCAATTAATTTATAATTTATTTATTCATTAATATATAATACTTAACAGAACATACGCGTATGAAACGTGCGATGACTATAGCATTTCAATTCGCCGCCAATTTACTGATTATATTGACTGTTAAAATTTGCCGTATTAATTATTTTGTACATTAACATATTCGGTTTCTCGTTATGTTTTGTAATTTAACTTAATTGACAGTAAGATTACAAAACTCGCAGCTGAGCGAATCGAGAATCCGTTATCGTCAACCATCAGATTCATTAAAAAAATTAAGTGAAAATAACACAAACTAACTCTGTATACTAACAGAGAAACGTATTTATATTAAATGTAAAATGTTAAATGTAAAAATTAACACTGTTCGTAAGTTGGTTTTTCCAGTCAAAACCTTATGAAAGATACTGTTAGCTAATGGGGAATTGCATTTTTTAGGGAGATTCTGGCGGCCCACTCACTCTCAATGGTGTGCTCATAGGACTCGATTCGTGGGGATTTGAATGCGGTGACAAAATATACCCTACCGTGTACACACGTGTTTCGTCGTACATCCAATGGATAGTTAACCGTACAACGGATAGTTAACTGTACAGAAAATATAGAGATATGTTTTGATACCTAATGACGTATACAGGAAAATCGAGAATTGATATATATTAAACGTCCAAACATATAGATGTAATAAATCGTCAAATATATATCACATGTGTTTTATTTCGTGTAACTTACATATATACGCTTAACACTTTCCCTACACTATTCCAGAAAATAAACACATAATTTTATAAAGATCAATATAATCGAAATAAAGTGGAATTTTTTTATATTAATATTAGTAACTTCCGCAGTTTGGCAAGCAAGTGGCAGTAGATGAAATGATTACAAAAATTATCAGTTGAAGCAACAAAAAACCAGTCACAAATTTAGTTTTATACAAACCATATTTTTGTTCAGTGCGCTATATTTATATGTTAGTATTACTAAATCTTCCAACTGAATTTTTATGTTGCATCAACTAACACATTTGTTTGTCCATATCCAAACAAGATAGTCAACCAAATTTTATTTCATTCAACGAAATGGATTTCTCAGTGGCATGTGCATATTAGATTTGAGAAAGGATCGAAAGCTCGTTTTCTGCTGGTGCGTACTACCCATCCTTGTGCATCCATTTTATTCCGCGATATTTTTAGATAAGAATATTCCTGTCCACTTAATCATTTTTCCGTGAAAAAAATCACTTTTATTATAAATTACGATTGTCACGACGGTATATGGAGAAGGAATTTTTCTTACAAATATATATTTACTGGAAAAGTGGTATCGATCGTTTCATGTAGAGTCGCGAGTGCACCTGTAAAGCGATCTCGCCGTTTCTCGACGTCCTCTCGACCGTATTCCACATCCACAAACGTCTCGCAACCTGTCGCTGTGTCTTATCCAAAGTGTTCAAAAGTCAACGACAATACGAAATGAACAATAATCACTCGAGCCGTCAAAGGGCCTCTCGCCCCGCATCTCATTGTGACAAGAATGTCGTGATTCTAAAGGCCGTATCCGAAAATGTAGTATTAAAATAAGGAAATAAATCTGCATGGTAACCGAGTGATTGCCACGGAAAAAAAAGACGACGCTGCGAAATTTGACCGAACTTACATTTTGTCTGACTCTGCAATGATCATATACGATCCGAATAATGACCTGAACCTTCCCCCCCCCTTTCTCTCTCTCTCTCTCTCTCTCTCTCTCTCTCGTTGCATCGAGAACTACAAAAAGGTGAAGAAAATGTTAGTCGACTTATTCGAGTAAAGCGTGCGGTAAGCCATCAATCGTGATTATTGGTATCAACGGTATTCTAAAATACTTCTTCCGTTGTAAGAGAAGTGAAGATCGTGCAGAATAGTAAGTGGTAATTTCGCAAGCTTTTATTATAAATTATAAGATATCATCAAGATTTATAGTCGCAAAAACCGTCAAAACGAACGATCTTTCGCGAATCTCGCATCTGATTATCAATATAACAAGATATATCAAGAACACCTTAAATATTTCTTCATCTAGCAACTGAGCGTAAGTGAATATCATTCAGAGTAACTTGAAGTAGTCTGTTCTCATTAAAATACTTCATTGTAGATTGTGCAATATTGCCGAAGTTCGTAACCGCGGCATACTTCGACAAAGTGCATTGTTATTTTACTCACACGTCACAAGTTTGTTTAGCATTACATTCTGCTAATTGCTGTACTGCATGATATCACGTTCAACCTGTATAATCTCGCGATACTAAGTACATATCATATAATAGTATTAAACTCTTAAAACTGAAATTCACTTAGTTGCGGACTTTGAGAAACGCGAAAGGCGAACAAAGTAAAAAATTACGTAATAAACTTCTAACGATTAGAAACTGCAGAAGATATATCTTTCTTTTTATGAAATCATTATTATCGTTAAAATAACTACTTCAAGATTATTTTATACATTTGTTGTTAGATTTATGCATAACATAGAAAGTTACGTGATATTAGACACTCATCAGTGTTTTGTTAATGATAAAAATAAATAAGAATATGATACCACAGGTCGCGAGCGAGATAGTACCCCAGTAGATTAGGAACTATTTTAAATATCAATAAGCATAAGATATTATATCTAAACTTACGTTATTTAAAATTATAAATATTACAGATATATATTCAAGTGTGTGTTATAAACATCATATTTAGAATAATCAGCTGGCACCGTCGCACAAGATTACTAACGATGACGGTATACTTATTGTTCTTAATCCCTTTATTCGCTGTTGCACATGGTGAGTAATCTAACAGACAAATTGATCAGCTTTGTGACTGTGAACTAAAATTTGAACAGACTATTTAGAGATTCAGTCCGAAATTATACACAGTACAAAATTACCTTTTTCAAAAAAGGTAAAAAAAGGCGCCAAGTACACGCGCAATGTATGTTGTAAATCTAAAAATCTCAAATGGTAGTAGCTTTATTTCTTTCTAACAAAATAATTCACAAAATTTCGTTACCTAACTCAACCCAATTGATGATATATGTATAGTAGCTTTATTTCTCCCTAACAAAATAATTCACAAAATTGCGTTACCTATGTTAACCTAAGTGATACGTATTTCAAAAAAAGATATGAAATCTTTAAATTGCGCCAATTGCAAAGAGAATATATACACTTTGAAAAATAATTTTGCAACTACTTTTAAAAAATGAAACAAAATTGTGTTACCTATAACTCATCCCAAGTGGTATGTATCTTTGTATTCCTGAGAGTCTTTCTATCAACCCAAGTGGTAGTAGTTTTAATTCTCCTTGATAAAATTATAATATTACAAAGAATTATTTTAATCACAAAGAATTAAAGAGGTAACATTATAAAATAAAAATATTTAATTAAAATAAAATAAATAAATTTTTCTTGTAAAAAACTTGGCGCTGCTTTTTTAAGGTTTAGAACCTTTGCACAAAACTTTCGTATGGCAACGTAGTGTAACGAAACGTGGGTCAACGCACAAGAAACGTATCGGTTACGGCGTTAAGCGTCATCTACAATGGCAGCAGGAGTATGCAGTAAGACGTAAGCAGTAAGCTATTCTATTGACCAATCACAGTCGATTATTCTTGAATTGTAAAAATCCCATTAGTCAATAACTTACTGCTTACGTCTTACTGTATACTCCTGCTGCCATTGTAGATGACGCTTTATACGTCAATACGTTTCTTGTGCGTTGATCTACGTTACGTTACCATACGAAAATTTTATGCGGAGGCTCTAACCGATACGTTTCTTGTGCGTTAATCCACGTTACGTTACGCTACGCTATCATACGAGAGTCTTGTGCGGAGGCTCTTATCCAGACAAATTTGCATAGCGCATAAACATAAGCGTAAGAAATTGATTGGTTTACATGTATATGTGCAAAAGGAAATAGACCAATCCATCTCTTTATGCATATGCTTATGCACCTATGCAAGTTTGTCTGGGTTGACCTTAAAAAAGCAGCGCCAAGTTTTTTACAAGAAAAATTTATTTATTTTATTTTAATTAAATATTTTTATTTTATAATGTTACCTCTTTAATTCTTTGTGATTAAAATAATTCTTTGTAATATTATAATTTTATCAAGGAGAATTAAAACTACTACCACTTGGGTTGATAGAAAGACTCTCAGGAATACAAAGATACATACCACTTGGGATGAGTTATAGGTAACACAATTTTGTTTCATTTTTTAAAAGTAATTGCAAAATTATTTTTCAAAGTGTATATATTCTCTTTGCAATTGGCGCAATTTAAAGATTTCATATCTTTTTTTGAAATACGTATCACTTAGGTGGTTGACATTTAGAGATTCAGTCCGAAAGTATACATATTGTGAATATGCTCAATTTTTTTCAAGTCGATTTGAGTTATCACTTTGTATTTGAGTATTCACTGCAAAACATAAAGACAATAAGAAACAAAGAAAGACGCGTTTAAAATTTTTAATGCATATTTTTAACTAAAAAAATTTTTTAGGTCCTAACAAACATTATATTAGAACAAGTCCGGTTTCAGTTCATTTCTTTGTAATAAATTAAAAAAAAATCATTTTAATTTCGACAATATTCGACATTCATTTTCGACAAATCTAACTGCCTTCCGCCCACTTAATTTAATAGAACTAAATTTTAATGTAATAAATTTTGAATACAGGCGTAATAAGAAAATTAGATACGCAGATTGTAGGGGGAAGACTTGCCAAACCAGGTGAAGTTCCATATCAAGTAAGCAAACAAATTACTTTTAATTAATATCATTACTAACTGCTCTGTCTTAAAAATATGCCTCGCATTGAACTGAATTTCAAACTAGTCGAACCATTAAGTTAACTCTTCTCATTCAGCTGAGTCAACTCTAAAAATGGACGTGTAATAATATTAATAAATTTCTGTATCTTATCGTCACGAATTATTTCAGGTTTCTCTTCAACGTATTAGAACAGGGAAACACCGTTGCGGTGGAGTTATAATTGGGCAGTATTACATACTGACTGCCGCTCACTGTGTAGATGGGTAAATATGAGAATTTAAAGAAACGTTTCAGCAATATAAAGCAATATAATGTATATAAATATAAAAATGTGTTTCACATATGTTCGTGATATTCTTTACAGTGAAGACGTTAGCACTATTTCGGCCAATGTAGGACTAATAGATGTAAAAGAACCGAGTGCGGTACATCTGATCGAATCCTCTTATATACACGAAGATTACAAAAGCACCAATTCATGGATCAATGATATCGCTTTACTTAAGGTAACATAGAGTTGATATAATTGCAATCAACACATACCCATAGTTTTAATTAAATTTGAAA
The DNA here is from genome assembly GCF_030848805.1 of Temnothorax longispinosus. Lineage (NCBI taxonomy): Eukaryota > Metazoa > Arthropoda > Insecta > Hymenoptera > Formicidae > Temnothorax > Temnothorax longispinosus. The sequence goes on along the minus strand of NC_092363.1, from coordinate 4,114,738 downwards.
ATTAAAACTGTGCAGAAGCATACATAGAAAATTCATTTTCAGCTTCAATCTCCAATTAAATATTCTCCTCTGGTATCTCCCATTACACTATCGCTAAATCAAAACATTCTAGACGGTACGGAAGTAGTCACATCGGGATTCGGCGACTTATCGGTAAGTTTTTCAACATTCAACCATTTATAACTGTAATTTTCGATTAAACTCACTCTTCGTCTCCTTCTAAGGGGGACAATTAGAAAGAGATGGAGAATGAGTTTAATCGAAGGTTGCAGTTAATCGACGTTAATGAAACTGGCCCTTAGACTGTCAAACGCTATATAGGTCTTCGACAATATCATAATTTAAATTGTTTTTGCAAGTCACACTTATATTTTTGTACTTTGTATACTTGCAGCATCGAGGAAAGTTAAATACACGATTACATGTCGTGGACATTAAAATAGCCGATCAGGATTACTGTAGAAATGTGTGGACGAACAAGTCTTATAAAATTTACGACACGCAAATCTGCGCAAATGATCCAACAATAGAAAAGGGTTCGTGCCAGGTAAGCTATTTACATAAGGCGTTGCAATAGATCACTGTCATTAGTTGCTAGTCATACGTGCAATTTTACGCTGTCTCCCCAGGTAGAGTCATTAACTACTTAACTTGCATTATTCTTTTCACGCGAAGCTTCAACTCGTTCCTAATAATTTCTAAACTTAATGTCTCAATACAAGGCTTGCATTCCGATTTGTATAATGTGCTTCAGATTTTCGATAAGAAAATAAGCCCTGTTACATATCATGTAATTGGCAAGCATATTGTGGAGACATATCATGATTGCAATCTCTCGCTTATCATAAATTTTTATTCATCAATTAATTTATAATTTATTTATTCATTAATATAATACTTAACAACATACGCGTATAAAACGTGCGATGACTATAGCATTTCAATTCGCCGCCAATTCACTGATTATGTTGATTGTTAAAATTTACCTTATTGATTATTTTGTACATTAACATATTCGGATTTTCGTTATGTTTTGTAATTTAATTTAATTGACAGTAAGATTACAAAACTCGCAGCTGAGTGAATCGGGAGTCCGTTATCGTCAAACATCAGTTTCATTAAACTAATAAAGTGAAAATAATACAACCTAACCCTGTATACTAACAAAGAAACGTATTTAAGTTAAATGTTAAATGTTAAATGTAAAAAATAACTTTTTTCGTAAGTTCGTTTTTCCAACCAAAACCTTATGAAAGATATTGTTAACTACTGGGGAATTGCATTTTTTTAGGGAGATTCTGGCGGCCCTCTCACTCTCAATAATGAGCTCATAGGACTCTATTCGTTTGGATTTAAATGCGGTGACAAAATATACCCTACCGTGTACACACGTGTTTCATCGTACATCCAATGGATAGTTGACCGTACAACGGATAGTTGACCGTACAGAAAATATAGAGATATGTTTTGATACCTAATGACGTATACAGGAAAATCGAGAATTGATATATATTAAACGTCCAAACATATAAATGTAATAAATCGTCAAATATATATCACATGTGTTTTACTTCGTGTAACTTACATATACGCTTAACATATACACTTTTCCTATACTATTCTAGAAAATAAACACATAATTTTATAAAGATTAATATAATCGAAATAAAGTGCGATTATTTTATATTGATATTTGTAACTTCCGCAAGTTGGCAAGTAAGTGGCAGTGATCGAGATGATTACAAAATAATCGGTTGACGCAACAAAAAAATAGTCACAAATTTAGTTTCATACAAACCATATTTTTGTTCAATGCGCTATATTTGTGTGTTACTATTTCTAAATTTTCCAACTGAATTTTAATGTTGCATCAACCAAGACATTTGTTCGTCCATATCCAAACAAGAGAGTCAACCAAACTTTATTTCATTTAACGAAATGGATTTCTCAGTGGCATGTGCATATTGGATTTGAGAGAAGATCGAAAACTCGTTTCCTGTTGACGCATACTTTCCATCCACGTGCATCCATTTTATTCCGCGATATTTTTAGATAAGAATATTCCCGTCGACTTAATAATTTTTCCGTGAAAAAAATCACCTTTATTATAAATTGCGATTGTCACGACGGTATCTGGGGAAGGAATTTTTCTTACAAATGTATATTTACGGGAAAAGTGGTATCGATCGTTTCATGTAGAGTCGCGAGTGCACCTGTAAAGCGATCTCGCCGTTTCTCGACGTCCTCTCGACCGTATCCGCATCCACAAACGCCTCGCAATCTTCGCCGTGTTTTATCCAAAGTGTTCAAAAGTCAACGACAATACGAAATGAACAATAATCACTCGAGCCGTCAAAGGGCCTCTCGCCCCGCATCTCATTGTGACAAGAATGTCGTGATTCTAAAGGCCGTATCCGAAAATGCAGTATTAGAATAAGGAAATAAACCTGCATGGTAACCGAGTGATTGCCACGGAAAAAAAGACGACGCTACGAAATTTGACCGAACTTACATTTTGTCTGACTCTGCAATGATCATATACAATCCGAATAATGACCTGAACCTTCCCCCCCCCCTCTCTCTCTCTCTCTCTCTCTCTCTCTCTCTCTCGTTGCATCGAGAACTATAAAAAGGTGAAGAAAATGTTAGTCGACTTATTCGAGTAAAGCGTGCGGTAAGCCATCAATCGTGAATATTGGTATCAACGGTATTCTAAAATACTTCTTCCGTTGTAAGAGAAGTGAAGATCGTGCAGAATAGTAAGTGGTAATTTCGCAAGCTTTTATTATAAATTATAAGATATCATCAAGATTTATAGCCGCAAAAACCGTCAAAACGAACGATCTTTCGCGAATCTCGCATCTGATTATCAATATAACAAGATATATCAAGAACACCTTAAATATTTCTTCATCTAGCAACTGAGCGTAAGTGAATATCATTCAGAGTAACTTGAAGTAGTCTGTTCTCATTAAAATACTTCATTGTAGATTGTGCAATATTGCCGAAGTTCGTAACCGCGGCATACTTCGACAAAGTGCATTGTTATTTTACTCACACGTCACAAGTTTGTTTAGCATTACATTCTGCTAATTGCTGTACTGCATGATATCACGTTCAACCTGTATAATCTCGCGATACAAAGTACATATCATATAATAGTATTAAACTCTTAAAACTGAAATTCACTTAGTTGCGGACTTTGAGAAACGCGAAAGGCGAACAAAGTAAAAAATTACGTAATAAACTTCTAACGATTAGAAACTGCAGAAGATATATCTTTCTTATTATGAAATCATTACTATCGTTAAGATAACTACTTCAAGATTATTTTATACATTTGTTGTTAGATTTATGCATAACATAGAAAGTTACGTGATATTAGACACTCATCAGTGTTTTGTTAATGATAAAAGTAAATAGGAAAATGATAGCACAGGTCACGAGCGAGATAGTATCCCAGTAGATTGGGAACTATTTTAAATATCAACGTTATTTAAAATTATAAATATTACAGATATATATTCAAGTGTGTGTTATAAACATCATATTTAGAATAATCAGCTGACACCGTCGCACAAGATTACTAACGATGACGCTATACTTATTGTTCTTAATCCCTTTATTCGCTGTTGCACATGGTGAGTAATCTAAAAGACAAATTGATCAGTTTTGTGAACTAAAATTTGAACAGACTTTTTAGAGATTCAGTCGAGAAATTATACATATTGTGAATATGCTCAATTTTTTTCGATTTTAGTTATCACTCTGTATTTGAGTATTCACTGCAAAACGAAAAGACAATAAGGAACAAAGAAAGACGCGTTTAAAATTTTTAAAGCATATTTTTAACTAAAAAAATTTTTTAAATCCTAACAAACATTGTATTAGGACAAGTCCGGTTTCAGTTCATTCCTTTGTAATAAATTTAAAAAAAATCATTTTTATTTCGACAATATTCGACATTTATTTTCGACAAATCTAACTGCTTTCCGCCCACTTAATTTAATAGAACTAAATTTTAATGTAATAAATTTTGAATGCAGGCGTAACAAGAAAAATAGATACGCACATTGTAGGGGGAAGATTTGCCAAACCAGGTGAAGTTCCATATCAAGTAAGCTAAAAAATTACTAATAATTAATATCATTATATTAACTGCTCTGTCTTAAAAATATGCGTAGCATTGAACTGAATTTCAAACTAGAACCGTTAAGTTAACTCTTCTCATTCAGCTGAGTCAACTAAAAAATGGACGTGTAATAATATTAATATATAAATTTATGTATCTTGTTGTCACGAATTATTTCAGGTTTCTCTTCAACGTATTAGAACAGGGAAACACCGTTGCGGTGGAGTTATAATTGGCCAGTATTACATACTGACTGCCGCTCACTGTGTAGATGGGTAAATATGAGAATCTAAAGAAACGTTTCAGCAATATAAAGCAATATAATGTATATAGATATAAAAATGTGTTTCATACGTTCGTAATATTCTTTACAGTGAAGACGTTAGCACCATTTCGGCCAATGTGGGACTAATAGACCTACAAGAACCGCATGCGGTACATCTGATCGAGTCCTCTTATATACACAAAAATTACAACTCTACCAATTCATGGATCAATGATATCGCTTTACTTAAGGTAACATAGAGTTGATATAATTGCAATCAACACATACCCGCAGTTTTAATTAAATTAAGCAATTTGAAAATTACGACTGTGCAAAAGAATACATAGAAAATTCATTTTCAGCTTCAATCTCCAATTAAATATTCTCCTCTGGTATCTCCCGTTAAACTAATGCTAAATCAAACCATTCCAGTCGGTACGGAAGTAGTCGCATCGGGATTCGGCGACTTATCGGTAAGTTTTTCAACATTCAACCATTTATAACTGTAATTTTCGATTAAACTCACTCTTCGTCGCCTTCTAAGAAGGACAATTAGAAAGAGATGGAGAGTGAATTTAATCGAAGGTTACAGTTAATCGACGTTAATGAAACTGGCTCTTAGACTGTCAGACGCTATATAGGCCTTCGACAATATCATATTTTAAATTGTTTTTGCAAGTCACACTTATATTTTTGTATTTTGTATACTTACAGTATAAAGGATCGAAAACCATACGATTACATGTCGTGGACATTAAAATAGCCGATCAGGATTACTGTAGAAATGTGTGGACGAACGATTCTTATAATATTTTCGACACGCAAATCTGCGCAAATGATCCAACAATAAAAAAGGGTTCGTGCCAGGTAAGCTATTTACATAAGGCGTTACAATAGATCGCCGTCATTAATTACTACTAGTCGCACATGCAATTTTACGCTGTCTGCCCAGATAGAGTCATTAACTACTTAATCTGCATTATTCTTTTCACGCGAAGCTTCAACTCGTTCCTAATAATTTCTAAACGTAATGTCTCAATACAAGGTTTGCATCCGATTTGTACAATGTGCTTCAGATTCTCGATAAAAAAATAAGCCCTATTACATATCATGTAATTGGCAATCATATTGTGGAGACATATCATGATTGCAATATCTCGCTTATCATAAATTTTTATTCATCAATTAATTTATAATTTATTTATTCATTAATATAATACTTAACAACATACGCGTATGAAACGTGCGATGACTATAGCATTTCAATTCGCCGCCAATTCACTGATTATGTTGATTGTTAAAATTTACCTTATTGATTATTTTGTACATTAACATATTTGGATTTTTGTTATGTTTTGTAATTTAATTTAATTGACAGTAAGATTACAAAACTCGCAGTTGAGTGAATCGGGAGTCCGTTATCGTCAAACATCAATTTCATTAGAAAATAAAATGAAAATAATACAAACTAACCCTGTATACTAACAGAGAAACGTATTTAAATGTTAAATGTTAAATGTTAAATGTTAAATGTTAAATGTTAAGTGTTAAATGTTAAATGTTAAATGTTAAATGTTAAATATTAAATGTTAAATGTTAAATGTAAAAAATAATATTGTTCGTAAGTTCGTTTTTCCAACCAAAACCTTATAAAAAATATTGTTAGCTATTGGGGAATTGCATTTTTTAGGGAGATTCTGGCGGCCCTCTCACTCTCAATAATGAGCTCATAGGACTCTATTCGTGGGCATTTGAATGCGGTGACAGAATATACCCGGGAGTATACACACATGTGCCGTCGTACATCCAATGGATAATTGACCATACAACGGATAGTTGACCGTACAGAAAATATAGAGATATGTTTTGATACTTAATGACGTATACAGGAAAATCGAGAATTGATATATTATATTAAACGTTTAAACATATAAATGTAATAAATCGTCAAATATATATCACATATGTTTGACTTCGTGTAACTTACATATACGCTTAACACTTTCCCTATACTATTCTAGAAAATAAACACATAATTTTATAAAGATCAATATAATTGAAATAAAGTGCGATTATTTTATATTGATATTTGTACCTTCCGCATTTTGGCAAGCAAGTGGCAGTAGACGAGATGATTACAAAAATAATCGATTGACGCAACAAGAAACCAGCCACAAATTTAATTTCATACAAACCATATTTTTGTTTAGTGCGCTATATTTGTGTTAGTATTACTAAATTTTCCAACTGAATTTTTATGTTGCAATCAACCAAGACATTTGTTTGTCCATATCCAAACAAGATAGTCAACCAAATTTTATTTCATTCGACAAAATGGATTTCTCAGTGGCATGTGCATATTGGATTTGAGAGAGGATCGAAAGCTCGTTTTCTGCTGGCGCATACTATCCATCCACGTGCATCCATTTTATTCCGCTATATTTTTAGATAAGAATATTTCCGTCGACTTAGTAATTTTTTCGTAAAAAAATCACCTTTATTATAAATTGCGATTGTCACGACGGTATCTGGGGAAGGAATTTTTCTCACAAATGTATATTTACTGGAAAAGTGGTATCAATCGTTTCATGTAGAGTCGCGAGTGCACCTGTAAAGCGATCACGCCGCTTCTCGACGTCCTCTCGACCGTATTCCGCATTCACAAACATCTCGCAATCTTCGCCGTGTTTTATCCAAAGTGCTCGAAAGTTAACAAGAATGCGAAATGAACAATAATCACTCGATCCGACAAAGGGCCTCTGCCCTGCATCTCGTTGTGACAAGAATGTCGTGATGCTAAAAGCCATATCCGAAAATTTGGTATTAGAATAAGGAAATAAAGTTGCATGCATGGTAACCGAGTATTTGCCACGCAAAAAAAATACGACGTTGCGGAATTTGACGGAACTTGCATTTTGTTTGACTCTGCAATAATGATATACGATCCTAATCATAATTTGGAGCCCCCACCCCCTCTCTCTCCCTCTCTCTCTCTTAGTTCTTAGTTTTACAGTATGTTATGTATTATTGATATCGGCTATATTTTTTTGCTTTATACTCTATATCCTATTAATTGTTTTAAAGTTGGATCATTTGTTGCTCGCCTTATGAGAGAGAGCATGCACACGTTTTTGTAACTACAGTATTGTACTTTTATCTTTGCCCTTTAGCCATTGCTTAAGCAAGATAAATTATATATATCTATATTATATATATATATATATATATATATATATATATATATGTATATATGTATCTTGTTGCATCTCGAGAACTACAAAAAGGTGAAAAAAATGTTAGTCGACTTATTCAAAAGTGTGTGGTAAGCTATCAATCGTGATTATCGGTATCAACGGTATCCTAAAATACTTCTTCCGTTGTAAAAGAAGTGAAGATCGTGCAGTATAGTAAGTAATAATTTCGAAATTTCATTATAAATTATGCGATATCATCAAGATTTATAGTCGCAAAAACCGTCAAAACAAACGATCTTTCACAAATCGCGTCTGATTATCAATATATCAAGAACACCTCTAATATTTTTTCCTCTGGCAACTGAGCATAAGTGAACATCATTCAGAGTAACTTGAAGTAGTCTGTTCTCATTAAAATACTTCATTATATATAGATTGTGCAATATTGCCGAAGTTCGTAACCGCGGCCAACTTCGACAAAGTGCATTGTTATATTACTCCCACGTCACAAGTTCGTTTAGCATTACATTCTGTTACTTGCTGCTAGTGCACGTTCGGCCGGTAATCCCGCGATGCGAAGTATACATCATGTAACAGTGTTAAATTTTTAAAACTGAAATTTACCAGGTTGCAACTTGAAAAACGCAAAAGACGAACAAAGTATAAAATTACGTAATAAATTTTTAACGATTAGGAACTGCAGAAGATAAATCTTTCTTTTTATGAAATCATTATTATCACTAATATAATTACTCTCCACCTCTCTCTCTCTCTCTCTCTCCTCCCATCGTCGTCAGTGCACGCAATCTCACGCAAATTCAAATGGCTCGCTTCTCTATCGCGGGTATGACGGGTAACAGCAAAACGGGCGATGTCGCCGTATCTTGCCGTAACTCGACATCCTCTCGACCACACTCCATCAACAAACATCTCGCGACCGACTGCCGTGTTTTATCCAAAGTGTTCGAAAGTTAACGAAAATGCGAACTTCACAGTCATTCGAGATGCATAGCCGTCAAAGGGCCTCTCGCCCCGCAACTCATTGTGACAAGAATGTCGTGATTCTAAAGGCTATACCTGAAAATTTAGTATTAGAATAAAAAAATAAAGTTGCATGGTAACCGAGTGTTTGCCACGCAAAAAAATACGACACGGCGGAATTTGACCGAACTCGCATTTTGTCTGATTCTGCAATGATCATATACGATCCAAATAATGACCTGAAGCTTCCCCCACCCCACTCTCTCTCTCTCTTTCTCTCTCGTTGCATCGAGAACTACAAAAAGGTGAAGAAAATTTTAGTCGACTTATTCGAGTAAAGCGTGCGATAAGCCATCAATCGTGATTATTGGTATCAACGGTATCCTAAAATACTTCTTCCGTTGTAAGAGAAGTGAAGATCGTGCAAAATAGTAAGTGGTAATTTCGAAAGCTTTTATTATAAATTATGAGATATTATCAAGATTTATAGTCACTAAAACCGTCACTAAAACAAACGATCTTTCGCGAATCTCGCATCTGATTATCAATGTAACAAGATATATCAAGAACATCTCAAATAATTTTTCCTCTAGCAACTGAGCGTAAATGAACATCATTCAGAGTAACTTGAAATAATCTGTTCTTATTAAAATACTTCATTTAGATTGTGCAATATTGCCGAAGTTCGTAACCGCGGCATACTTCGACAAAGTGTATTGTTATTTTACTCCCACGTCACAAGTTTGTTTAGCATTACAATCTGCTATTTGCTGCTACTGCATGTCACGTTCAGCCGGTAATCCCGCGATGCGAAGTATACATCATATAACAGTGTTAAATTTTTAAGACTGAAATTTACTAAGTTGCGACTTAAGAAACGCGAAAAGCGAACAAAATATAAAATTACGTAATGAATTGGTAACGATTAGAAACTGCAAAAGATATATCTTTCTTATTATGAAATTATTATGATTACTGGGATAATTACTTCAAAATTATTTTATACATTTGTTGTTAGATTTATGCATAACATAGAAAATTACGCGATATTAGACACTCATCAGTGTTTTATTAATGATAAAAGTAAATAGGAAAATTATAACACAGGTCGCGAACGAGATAGTACCTCAGTAGATTAAGAATTATTTTAAATACCAATAAGCATGAGATATCCTATCTAATCTTATGTAATTTAAAATTATAAATTTTGCAGACATATATTCAAGTGTGTGTCATAAACATCAGATTTAGAGTAATCAGCTGATACCGTCGCACAAGACTACGAACGATGACGATACAGTTATTGTTTTTCATCACTTTATTCGCTATTGCTCATGGTGAGTAATCTAACAGACAAATTGATCAGCTTTGTGACTGTGAACTAAAGTTTGAACAGATTTTTGAGAGATTCAGTCCGAATATATACATATTGTGAATATGCTCAATTTTTTTTCCAAGTCGATTTGACTTATCGCACTGTATTTGAGTTATCACTGCAAAACGAAAAGAAAATAAGAAACAAAGAAAGACGCGTTTAAAGTGTTTAATGCATATTTTTAATTAAAAAATTTTTTGAATCCTATAACAAACATTGTATTAAGACAACTCCCGGTTTCATCTCATTTCTTTGTAATAAATTTAAAAAAATCATTTTTATTTCGACAATTTTCGACATTCATTTTCGACAAATCTAACTGCCTTCCGTCCATTTAATTTAATAGAACTAAATTTTAATGTAATAAATTTTGAATGCAGGCGTAATAAGAAAAATAGATACGCAGATTATGGGGGGAAAATTTGTCAAAAAACCAGGTGAAGTTCCATATCAGGTAAGCTAACAAATTACTGTTAATTAATATAATTACATTAACTGCTCTGTCTTAAAAATATGCGTAGCATTGAACTGAATTTCAAACTAGAACCGTTAAGTTAACTCTTTTCATTCAGCTGAGTCAACTCTAAAAATAGACATGTAATAATATTAATATATAAATTTCTTGTATCATGTTGTCACGAAATACATTATTTCAGGTTTCTCTTCAACGTACTACAACGTTAGAACACTTTTGCGGTGGGGTTATAATTAGCCGGCATTACATACTGACTGCCGCTAGCTGTGTAAATGGGTAAATATGAGAATTTAAAAAAAACGTTTTAGCAATATAAACTGTATATGGATATAAAACTGTGTTTTATATGTACGTGATATACTTTACAGTGTAGACGTTAACACCATTTCGGTCAATGTGGGACTAATAGATGTAGAAGAACCGTATGCGATACATCTGGTCGAGTCTTCTCATATACACGAAGATTACGACCGCACCAAGTCGATCAATGATATCGCTTTACTTAAGGTAACATAAAGTTGATATAATTGCAATCAACACATACTCATAGTTTTAATTAAATTAAGCAATTTAAAAATTAAGACTGTGCAAAAGCATACATAGAAAATTCATTTTCAGCTTCAATATCCACTTAAATATTCCCCTCTAGTACGTGCCGCTTTACTAACGCCAAATAAAACCATTCCAGCCGGTACGAAAGTAGTAGCATCGGGATTCGGCCGATTATGGGTAAGTTTCTAAACATTCAAACATTTATAACTGTTACTTTCGATTAAACTCACTCTTCGTCTCCTGCTAAGGAGGACAGTTAGAAAGAGATGAAGAGTGAGTTTGATCGAAGGTTACAGTTAATCGACTTTGGTGAAACTGGCCCTTAGACGGTCAGATGCTATATAGATTTTCGACAATATCATATTTTAAATTGTTTTTGCAAGTCACACTTATATTTTTGTATTTTGTATACCAACAGTTTGAAGGACCGAAAACTATACGATTACATGTCGTGGACATTGAAATAGTCAATCAGGATACCTGTAGAAATTTGTACCGGAATTGGAAAAATATTTCTGACACGCAAATCTGCGCACATGGCACAAAAGAAGAAAAGGGTTCGTGCGAGGTAAGAAGCTATTTACAAAGCATTGCAATAGATCACTGTCATTAGTTACTAGTCGCACGTGCAATTTTACGCTGTCTGTCCAGGTAGAATCATTCACTACTTAACCTGCATTATTCTTTTCACGCGAAACTTCAACTCGTTCCTAATAATTTCTAAACGTAATGTCTCAATACAAGGTTTGCATTCCGATTTGTATAATGTGCTTCAGATTTTCGATAAAAAAATAAGCCCTATTGCATATCATGTAATTGGCAATTATATTGTGGAGACATATCATGATTGCAATATCTCGCTTATCATAAATTTTTATTCATCAATTAATTTATAATTTATTTATTCATTAATATATAATACTTAACAACATACGCGTATAAAACGTGCGATGACTGTAACATTTCAATTCGCCGCCAATTCACTGATTATGTTGATTGTTAATTTACCTTATTGATTATTTTATACATTAACATATTCGGTTCCTCGTTATGTTTTGTAATTTAATTTTAATTGATAGCAAGATTACAAAACTCGCAGCTGAGCAAATCAAAAGTCCGTTATCGTCAAACATCAATTTCATTAAACTAATTAAGTGAAAATGATACAAACTAACTCTGTATACTAGCAGAGAAACGTATTTATAGTTAAATGTAAAAAATAACTTTGTTCGTAAGTTGGTTTTTCCAAAACCTTATGAAAGATATTGTTAGCTATTGGGGAATTGCATTTTTTAGGGAGATACTGGCGGCCCTCTCATTCTCAATGAAGTGCTCATAGGAATCGATTCGTGGAGATATAGATGCGGTGACATGATATACCCTGCCCTGTACACACATGTCCCGTCGTACTTCCAATGGATAATTGACAATACAGAATGCCATATACCCGTATGTTTTGAGTAATGACGTATACAGGAAAATCGAGAATTGATATATATTAAACGTCCAAACATATAGATGTAATAAATCGTCAAATATATGTCACATGTGTTTTACTTCGTGTAACTTACATATATACGCTAAACACTTTCCCTGTACTATTCTAGGAAATAAACACATAATTTTACAAAGATCAATCGAAATGAAGTGCAATTATTTTATATTAATATTTGTAACTCCTGCAATTTGGCAAGCAAGTGGCAGTAAACGAGATGATTACAAAAATAATCAGTTGACGCAACAAAAAACCAGTCACAAATTTAGTTTTATACAAACCATATTTTTGTTCAGTGCGCTATATTTATATGTTAGTATTACTAAATTTTCCAACTGAATTTTTATATTGCAATCAACCAAGACATTTGCTTCTCCATATCCAAACAAAAGAGTCAACCAAACTTTATTTTATTCAACTAAATGGATTTCTTAGTGGCATGTGCATATTGGATTTGAGAAAAAATCGAAAGCTCGTTTTCTGCTGGCGCATACTTTCCATCCACGTGCATCCATTTTATTCCGCGATATTTTTAGATAAGAATATTCCCGTCGAATTAATAATTTTTCCGTGAAAAAATCACCATTATTATAAATTACGATTGTCACGACGGTATCTGGGGAATGAATTTTTCTCACAAATGTATATTTACCGGAAAAGTGGTATATCGATCGTTTCATGTAGAGTCGTGAGTGCACCTGTAAAGCGATCTCGCCGTTTCTCGACATCCTCTCGACCGTATTCCGCATCCACAAACATCTCGCAATCTTCGCCGTGTTTTATCCAAAGTGCTCGAAAGTTAACGAGAATGCGAAATAAACAATAATCACTCGATCCGACAAAGGGCCTCTACCCTGCATCTCGTTGTGACAAGAATGTCGTGATGCTAAAAGCCATATCCGAAAATTTGGTATTAGAATAAGGAAATAAAGTTGCATGCATGGTAACCGAGTATTTGCCACGCAAAAAAAATACGACGTTGTGAAATTTGACGGAATTTGCATTTTGTTTGACTCTGCAATGATCATATACGATCCTAATCATAATTTGGAGCCCCCACCCCCCTCTCTCTCCCACTCTCTCTTAGTTCTTAGTTTTACAGTATGTTATGTATTATTGATATCGGCCATATTTTATTGCGTTATACTTTATATCCTATTAATTGTTTTAATGTTGGATCATTGGTTGCTCGTCTTATGAGAGAGAGCATGCACACGTTTTTGTAACTACAGTATTGTACTTTTATCTTTGCCCTTTAGCCATTGCTTGGGCATGATAAGTTATATCTATCTATCCATATATATATATATATATATATATATATATATATATCTTGTTGCATCGAGAATTAAAAAAAAATGAAAAAAATGTTAGTCAACTTATTCAAGTAAAGTGTGCATGTGGTAAGTTATCAATGATTATATCGGTATCAACGGTATCCTAAAATACTTCTTACGTTGTAAAAGAAGTGAAGATCGTGCAGAATAGTAAGTAATAATTCCGAAAGCTTTTATTATAAATTATGCGATTATATCAAGATTTATAGGCGCAAAAACCGTCAAAACGAACGATCTTTCGCGAATCGCGTCTGATTATCAATATATCAAGAACACCTCAAATATTTTTTCCTCTAGCAACTGAGCATAGGTGAACATCATTCAGAGTAACTTGAAGTAATCTGTTCTCATTAAAATACTTCATTATAGATTGTGCAATATTGCCGAAGTTCGTAACCGCGGCATATATACTTCGACAAAGTGCATTGTTATTTTACTCCCACGTCACGAGTTTGTTTAGCATTACATTCTGCTTCTTGCTGCTACTGCATGTCACGTTCAGCCGGTAATCCCGCGATGCAAAGTATACATCATGTAACAGTGTTAAATTTTTAAAACTGAAATTCACCAGGTTGCGACTTGAAAAACGCAAAAGGCAAACAAAGTATAAAATTACGTAATACATTTTTAACGATTAGAAACTGCAGAAGATAAATCTTTCTTTTAATGAAATCATTATTATCATTAAGATAACTACTCTCCTCCTCTCTTTTCCTCCCACACTCTCTCTCTCTCTCTCTCTCTCTCTCTCTCTCTCTCTCTCTCTCTCTCTCTCTCCCCTCCCATCGTCGTCAGTGCACGCAATTTCATGTAAATTCAAATGGCTCGCTTCTCTTATCGCAGGTATGACGGGTAGCTGCAAAACGGACGATCTCGCCGTATCTCGACATCCTCTCGACCACACTCCATCCACAAACATCTCGCGACCGACCGCCGTGTTTTATACAAAGTGTTCGAAAGTTAACGAGAATGCGAACTTCACAGTCATTCAAGATGCATAGCCGTCAAAGGGCCTCTCGCCCCGCAACTCATTGTGACAAGAATGTCGTGATTCTAAAAACTATTCCTGAAAATTTATAGCGTTTTTCATTGGCAGAACTGGTGCGCACTCAGTGCGCATTAAGGCCGTTGTACACTGATTTAATCTCTAATATTTAAAGTAAAATGCAAATATTTCGACTGATAAAATACCCAGTACATATTTTACCAAATAGTGCAATAAAGAATATTGAGGATTTCATGATTTAACCCGTTTATATTAAACATACACATTACGTTGATTTGTGTACAACGGCTTTAATGTGCACTGAGTGCGCACCAGTTCTGCCAAAGAAAAACGCTATTAGTATTAGAGTAATGAAATAAAGTTGCATGGTAACCGAGTGTTTGCCACGCAAAAAAAATACGACACTGCGGAATTTGACCGAACTTGCATTTTGTCTGACTCTGCAATGATCATATACGATCCGAACAATGGAACTCCCCCCCCCCTCTCTCTTTCGCTCTCCTTGCATCGAAAACTACAAAAAGGTGAAGAAAATGTTAGTCGACTTATTCGAGTAAAGCTTGCGGTAAGTCAATCATCAATCGTGATTATTGGTATCAACATCCTAAAATACTTCTTCCGTTGTAAGAGAAGTGAAGATCGTGCAAAATAGTAAGTGGTAATTTCGAAAGCTTTTATTATAAATTATAAGATATTATCAAGATTTATAGTCGCTAAAACCGTCAAAACGAACGATCTTTCGCGAATCTCGTATCTGATTATCAATATAACAAGATATATCAATAACATCTCAAATATTTCTTCCTCTAGCAACTGAGCGTAAGTGAACATCATTCAGAGTAATTAGAAGTAATCTGTTCTCATTAAAATACTTCATTATAGATTGTGCAATATTGCCGAAGTTCGTAACCGCGGCATACTTCGACAAAGTGCATTGTTATTTTACTCCCACGTCACAAGTTTGTTTAGCATTACATTCTGCTACTTGCTGCTACTGCATGTCACGTTCAGTCGGTAATCTCGCGATGCGAAGTATACATCATGTAACAGTGTTAAATTTTTAAGACTGAAATTTACCAAGTTGCGACTTGAGAAATGCGAACAAAATACAAAATTACGTAATGAATTGTTAACGATTAGAAACTGCAGAAGATATATCTTTCTGTTTATGAAATTATTATGATCACTAAGATAATTACTTCAAGATTATTTTATACATTTGTTGTTAGATTTATGTATAACATAGAAAGTTACGCGATATTAGATACTCATCAGTGTTTTATTAATGATAAAAGTATGTAAATAGGAAAATGATAATACAGGTCGCGAGCGAGATAGTACCTCAGTAGATTAGGAATTATTTTAAATATCAATAAGCATGAGATATCCTATCTAATATTATGTAATTTAAAATTATAAATTTTACAGACATATATATTCAAGTGTGTATCATAAACATCAGATTTAGAGTAATCAGCTGATACCGTCGCACAAGACTAGTAACGATGACGATACAGTTATTGTTCTTGATCACTTTATTCGCTATTTCTCATGGTGAGTAATCTAACAGACAAATTGACCAGCTTTGTGACTGTGAACTAAAGTTTGAACAGACTTTTTAAAGATTCAGTCCGAAGTTATACATATTGTAAATATGCTCAATTTTTTTCAAGTCGATGTGACTTATCACTCTGTATTTAAGTTATCACTGCAAAACAAAAAAAAATAAGAAACAAAAAAAGACGCGTTTAAAGTTTTTAATGCATATTTTTAACTAAAAAAATTTTTTAAATCCTAACAAACATTGTATTAGGACAACTCCCGGTTGCAATTCATTTCTTTGTAATAAATTTAAAAAAAATTATTTTTATTTTGACAAATCTAACTGCCTTCCGTCTACTTAATTTAATAAAACTAAATTTTAATGTAATAAATTTTGAATGCAGGCGTAATAAGAAAAATAAATACGCAGATTGTAGGGGGAAGACTTGCCGAACTGGGTGAAGTTCCATACCAAGTAAGCTAACAAATTGCTATTAATTAATATCATTACATTAATTGCTCTGTCTCAAAAATATGCGTAGCATTGAACTGAATTTCAAACTAGAACCGTTAAGTTAACTCTTGTCATTCAGCTGAGTCAACTCTAAAAATAGACGTGTAATAATATTAATATATAAATTTCTTGTATCTTGTTGTCACGAAATATATTATTTCAGGTTTCTCTTCAACGTATTAGAACAAAGCAACACTTTTGCGGTGGGGTTATAATTAGCCGGTATTACATACTGACTGCCGCTCACTGTCTAGAAAAGTAAATATGAGAATCTAAAGAAACATTTTAGTAATAGAAACTGTATATAGATACAAAAATATGTTTTACGTGATATTCTTTACAGTCTAGAATCTATAGAAGCTAGCACCATTTCGGCCAGTGTGGGACTAATAAACATACGAGACCCGCTTGCGGTACATCGGATTGAGTCCTTTTATATACACGAAGATTACAACCACGACGGAAATTGGCTCAATGATATCGCTTTACTTAAGGTAACATAGAGTTGATATAATTGCAATCAACACATACCCACAGTTTTAATTAAATTAAGCTATTTGAAAATTAAGACTGTGCAAAAGCATACATAGAAAATTCATTTTCAGCTTCAATCTCCAATTAAATATTCTCATCTAGTGCGTCCCGTTATACTAAGGCAAAATGAAACCATTCCAGCCGGTATGAAAGTAGTAGCATCGGGATTCGGCAGATTATCGGTAAGTTTCTCAACATTCAACCATTTATAACTGTAACTTTCGATTAAACTCACTTTTCGTCTCTTTCTAAGGAGGACAGTTAGAAAGAGATAAAGAGTAAGTTTAATCGAAGGTTACAGCTAATCGACGTTGGTGAAATTGGCCTTTAGACTGTCAGACGCTATATATATATAGGTTTTTGATAATATCATATTTTAAATTGTTTTCGCAAGTCACACTTATATTTTTGTATTTTGTATACTTACAGTCTGAAGGAGAGACAACTAATCAATTATATGTCGCGGACATTAAAACAGTCGATAATAATTACTGTAGAAATTTGTACCGGACAATGAAAAATATTTATCCCACGCAAATCTGCGCAAATGACGAAACAGAAGAAAAGGGTTCGTGCGAGGTAAGAAGCTATTTACAAGGCGTTACAATAGATCACTGTCGTTAGTTACTAGTCGCACGTGCAATTTTACGCTGTCTGCCCAGGTAGAGTCATTAACTACTTAACCTGCATTATTCTTTTCACGCGAAGCTTCAACTCGTTCCTAATAATTTATAAACGTAATGTCTCAATACAAAGCTTGCATTCCGATTTGTATAATGTGCTTCAGATTTTCGATAAGAAAATAAGCCCTGTTACATATCATGTAATTGGCAAGCATATTGTGGAGACATATCATGATTGCAATATCTCGCTTATCATAAATTTTTATTCATCAATTAATTTATAATTTATTTATTCATTAATATAATACTTAACAACATACGCGTATGAAACGTGCGATGACTATAGCATTTCAATTCTCCGCCAATTCACTGATTATGTTGATTGTTAAAATTTACCTTATTGATTATTTTGTACATTAACATATTCGGCTCCTCGTTATGTTTTGTAATTTAATTTAATTGATAGCAAGATTACAAAACTCGCAGCTGAGCAAATCGAGAGTCTGTTATCGTCAAACATCAATTTCATTAAACTAATAAAGTGAAAATAATACAAACTATAACTCTCTATACTAGCAGAGAAACGTATTTATAGTTAAATGTAAAAAATAACTTTGTTCGTAAGTTGGTTTTTCCAAAACCTTATGAAAGATATTGTTAGCTATTGGGGAATTGCATTTTAGTACGATTCTGGCGGCCCTCTCACTCTCGATGAGGAGCTCATAGGAATCACTTCGTGGATATATGATTGCGGTGACAAGTTATACCCTGCCGTGTACACACGTGTTCCGTCGTACTTCCAATGGATAATGGACAATATAGAATGCCGTATGTCCACATGTTTTGATACTTAATGACGTATACAGGAAAATCGAGAACTGATATATATTAAACGTCCAAACATATGTATAGATGTAATAAATCGTCAAATATGTATCACATGTGTTTTACTGCGTGTAACTTACATATACGCTTGACGCTTTCCCTATACTATTCCAGAAAATAAACACATAATTTTATAAAGATCAATATAATCGAAATAAAGTGGAATCTTTTTATACTGATATTTGTAACTTCCGCAGTTTGGCAAGCAAGTGGCAGTAGATGAGATGATTACAGAAATTATCAGTTGAAGCAACAAAAAACTAGCCACAAATTTAGTTTCATACAAACCATATTTTTGTTCAGTGTGCTATATTTGTGTGTTACTAAATTTTTCAACTGAATTTGTATGTTGCGTCAACCAAGACATTTGTTTGTCCATATCCAAACAAGAGATTTAGTTGCGTTAACCAAATTTTATTTAATTCAACTAAATGGATTTCTTAGTGGCATGTGCATATTAGATTTCAGAGAGGATCGGAAACTCGTTTCCTGCTGGCGCGTACTACCCATCCATGGGCATCCATTTTATTCCGCGATATTTTTAGATAAGAATATTCCCGTCGATTTAATCATTTTTCCGTGAAAAAAATCACTTTTATTATAAATTACGATTGTCACGACGGTATATGCGGAAGAAATTTTTCTCACAAATGTATATTTACTGGGAAAATGGTATCGATCGTTTTATGTAGAGTCGCGAGTGTACCTGTAAAGCGATCTCGCCGTTTCTCGACGTCGACTCGACCGTATTCCGCATCTACAAACGTCTCGCAACCTGTCGCTGTGTTTTATCCAAAGTGTTCGAAAGTTAACGAGAATGCGAAGTGAACAATAATCACTCGAGCCGTCAAAGGGCCTCTCGCCCCGCATCTCATTGTGACAAGAATGTCGTGATTCTAAAGGCTATACCTGAAAATTTAGTATTAGAATAAAAAAATAAAGTTGCATGGTAACCGAGTGTTTGCCACGCAAAAAAATACGACACTGCGGAATTTGACCGAACTCGCATTTTGTCTGACTCTGCAATGATCATATACGATCCGAATAATGACCTGAAGCTTCCCCCACCCCACTCTCTCTCTCTCTTTCTCTCTCGTTGCATCGAGAACTACAAAAAGGTGAAGAAAATGTTAGTCGACTTATTCGAGTAAAGCGTGCGATAAGCCATCAATCGTGATTATTAGTAGTATCAACGGTATCCTAAAATACTTCTTCCGTTGTAAGAGAAGTGAAGATCGTGCAGAATAGTAAGTGGTAATTTCGAAAGCTTTTATTAAAAATTATGAGATATTATCAAGATTTATAGTCGCTAAAACCGTCAAAACAAACGATCTTTCGCGAATCTCGCATCTGATTATCAATATTTATTTATTTATTTATTTATTTATTTATTTATTTATTTATTTAATATAACAAGATATATCAAGAACATCTCAAATATTTCTTCCTCTAGCAACTGACCGTAAATGAACATCATTCAGAGTAACTTGAAGTAATCTGTTCTCATTAAAATACTTCATTTAGATTGTGCAATATTGCCGAAGTTCGTAACCGCGGCATACTTCGACAAAGTGCATTGTTATTTTACTCCCACGTCACAAGTTTGTTTAGCATTACATTCTGCTACTTGCTGCTACTGCATGTCACGTTCAGCCGGTAATCTCGCGATGCGAAGTATACATCATATAACAGTGTTAAATTTTTAAGACTGAAATTTACTAAGTTGCGACTTGAGAAATGTGAAAGGCGAACAAAATATAAAATTACGTAATGAATTGTTAACGATTAGAAACTGCAGAAGATATATCTTTCTTTTTTTGAAATTATTATGATCACTAAGATAATTACTTCAAGATTATTTTATACATTTGTTGTTAGATTTATGTATAACATAGAAAGTTACAAAGTATGTAAATAGGAAAATGATAACACAGCTCGCGAGCGAGATAATACCTCACTAGATTGCGAATTATTTTAAATATCAATAAGCATGAGATATCCTATCTTCTCTTATGTAATTTAAAATTATAAATTTTACAGACATATATTCAACTGTGTATCATAAACATCAAATTTAGAGTAATCAGCTGATACCATCGCACAAGACTAGTAACGATGACGATACAGTTATTGTTCTTGATCACTTTATTCGCTATTTCTCATGGTGAGTAATCTAACAGACAAATTGACCAGCTTTGTGACTGTGAACTAAAGTTTGAACTGAGTTTTTAAAGATTCAGTCCGAAGTTATACATATTGTGAATATGCTCAATTTTTTTCAAGTCGATATGACTTATCACTGTGTATTTGAGTTATCACTGCAAAACGAAAAGAAAATAAAAAACAAAGAAAGACGCGTTTAAAGTTTTTAATGCATATTTTTAACTAAAAAAATTTTTTAGATCCTAACAAACATTGTATTAGGACAACTCCCGGTTGCAATTCATTTCTTTGTAATAAATTTAAAAAAAATCATTTTTATTTCGACAATTTTCGACATTCATTTTCGACAAATCTGACTGCCTTCCGTCTACTTAATTTAATAAAACTAAATTTTAATGTAATAAATTTTGAATACAGGCGTAATAGGAAAAATAGATACGCAGATTGTAGGGGGAAGACTTGCCAAACTGGGTGAACTTCCATACCAAGTAAGCTAACAAATTGCTATTAATTAATATCATTACATTAATTGCTCTGTCTTAAAAATATGCGTAGCATTGAACTGAATTTCAAACTAGAACCGTTAAATTAACTCTTGTCATTCAGCTGTGTAAACTCTAAAAATAGACGTGTAATAATATTAATATATAAATTTCTTGTATCTTGTTGTCACGAAATACATTATTTCAGGTTTCTCTTCAACGTATTAAAACGAAGGAACACTTTTGCGGTGGGGTTATAATTAGCCGGTATTACATACTGACTGCCGCTCACTGTGTAGAAAAGTAAATATGAGAATCTAAAGAAACATTTTAGTAATAGAAACTGTATATAGATACAAAAATATGTTCTACGTGATATTCTTTACAGTCTAGAATCTATAGAAGCTAGCACCATTTCGGCCAATGTGGGACTAATAAACATACGAGACCCGCATGCGGTACATCCGATCGAGTCCTTTTATATACACGAAGGTTACAACCGCGACGGAAATTGGATGAATGATATCGCTTTACTTAAGGTAACATAGAGTTGATATAATTGCAATCAACACATACCCACAGTTTTAATTAAATTAAGCGATTTGAAAATTAAGACTGTGCAAAAGCATACATAGAAAATTCATTTTCAGCTTGAATCTCCAATTACATATTCCCATTTTGTACGTCCCGTTATACTAAGGCAAAATAAAACCATTCCAGCCGGTACGAAAGTAGTCGTATCGGGATTCGGCAAATCATCGGTAAGTTACTCAACATTCAACCATTTATAACTGTAACTTTCGATTAAACTCTTCGTCTCCTTCTAAGGGGGACAGTTAGAAAGAGATGAAGAGTGAGTTTAATCGAAGGTTACAGCTAATCGACGTTAGTGAAACTGGCCCTTAAACTGTCAGACGCTATATAGGTCTTCGACAATATCATATTTTAAATTATTTTCGCAAGTCACACTTATATTTTTGTATTTTGTATACTTACAGTTTGAAGGAGGGACAACTACACAATTATATGTCTCGGACATTGAAGTAGTCAATAATGATTACTGCAGAGATGCGTACCGGAATTCGAAAAATATTTATGACACGCATATCTGCGTAAATGACGAAAAAGAAAAAAAGGGTTCGTGCCAGGTAAAAAGCTATTTACAAAGCGTTGCAATAGATCACTGTCATTAGTTACTAGTCGCACGTGCAATTTTACGCTGTCTGTCCAGGTAGAGTCATTCACTACTTAACCTGCATTATTCTTTTCACGCGAAGCTTCAACTCGTTCCTAATAATTTATAAACGTAATGTCTCAATACAAAGCTTGCATTCCGATTTGTATAATGTGCTTCAGATTTTCGATAAGAAAATAAGCCCTGTTACATATCATGTAATTGGCAAGCATATTGTGGAGACATATCATGATTGCAATCTCTCGCTTATCATAAATTTTTATTCATCAATTAATTTATAATTTATTTATTCATTAATATAATACTTAACAACATACGCGTATGAAACGTGCGATAACTATAGCATTTCAATTCGCCGCCAATTCACTGATTATGTTGATTGTTAATTTACCGTATTGATGATTTTGTACATTAACATATTCGGTTCCTCGTTATGTTTTGTAATTTAATTTAATTAATAGCAAGATAACAAAACTCGCAGCTGAGCAAATCGAGAGTCCGTTATCGTCAAACATCAATTTCATTAAACTAATAAAGTGAAAATAATACAAACTAACTCTGTATACTAACACAGAAACGTATTTATAGTTAAATGTAAAAAATAACTTTGTTCGTAAGTTGGTTTGTCCAAAACCTTATGAAAGATATTGTTAGTTATTGGGGAATTGCATTTTAGTACGATTCTGGCAGCCCACTCGCTCTCGATGAGGAGCTCATAGGAATCGCTTCGTGGGGGGGATATGAATGCGGTTCCAAAATACACCCTGACGTGTACGCACGTATCCCGTCGTACTTCCAATGGATAATGGACCATATAGAATGCCGTATGTCCATATGTTTTGATACTTAATGACGTATACAGGAAAATCGAGAATTGATATATATTAAACGTCCAAACATATGTAGTGATGTAATAAATCGTCAAATATATATCATATGTGTTTTACTGCGTGTAACTTACATATACACTTAACACTTTCCCTATACTATTCTAGAAAATAAATACATACTTTTATAAAGATCAATGTAATCGAAATAAGGTGCGATTATTTTATATCAATATTTGTAACTTCCGTAATTTGGTAAGAAAATGACAACAGAATTTGCTTAAAGAAAACATACGTTTGGACAAATTGCGTACAGATTCTATATAGCGCGTTTTGTAACTTTTGCGGTCGATGTGACAGCGGTAAACGTATCTCAAGAGAGAGAAGTGGGTCAGTCAAAGCAAATCCGTTTAACCGTTCCGGCAACGTGCGCCAAGTGCACGAAATTGTTTCGGAGAGATTAATGAACATTTCTCTCTCAAAAATGGACGCAAGAACCATTTGTATCTATCTCCTCTTGTTTCTGCGCGACGTTAATTTCTACGTTTCCGCACACGCGCGCATAGACGTGCAGGTCGTACGAACGGAGGGTTCTGGCGCGTTTGTTGAGATATATGCTTCGCATAATGTGTGTTCTTCCATTTCATAAAAGGCAGTAATAAACGTTCACGTGCATCAGAGAAAAGTATTCGAACAATTTCGAATTGTTTTTGCGAGCAAGTAAATTTCGTCGATCGAGTTTATCAAAAAAGAAAAACGTATGCATTTGATTGATGTATCGCTGTCGCTGAGAAATTCGATGTTGCGAGGTATCGGATTGAAACTGAGTAGGAAAGTAGTTTGCAGAGAGACGGGTCGCGCCGATGCTCTTTGCTTTTACGACGCCGTGAAGGCGAAATATCGAAAATGCCTGGCATCCAACCGATCCACGTTATTTGACTCTGCCGGTTCTCGTGCTTAATGCACACGAAAGCGAAAAACGGAGACTCCCACCTCCCGATACGTTAAAATTATTAGACAGAAAACGAGAATGAAAATTAAATACAGCAGATAACAACCGCCATTTCAAACAATAATCACGAGAAACGCGCGATTACTGTGAGCTCCGAAAACGGTTTTATGATTCCCCGTATTTCCTTTGGTAAACTTTGCGCTGCAACTTACGTCTCCGCTCACGCTACGCTACTCCCTCGGGTACTACATATAATTGTTAAGAATTACAGCGCAAGAAACATCTGTGAGCTTGTTTTCTCGGATTTAAGTGAGCTCTAATTCTCCTAAATGCTCTACAAAGATATAAATTACATATATACCTGGCAATAATTATTATATAATAACAGCATTCTGCTTCTTTCATTAACCATTAACCAAAATAGTTTAGATATTCTGATACATTTTTGAAGAAACAATACGGTTTCTCTTTAAATTCATCAAATATTGCGTTACAAAGGTACAATTAATAAATAAATTGATGACAATAAATTACGTATTTCGCAATGATTATTTTATTCATAAATTCTGCATTTTCTTATTACGAATTAAGAAAAATATAATTAAATATTCTAAGGCATTTTCTTTTTAAATAATACTTTCTCGTTAAAAAAAATTGTCATTAAAAAAATAATACTTTTTCGTTAAAAAAATTCTCATTAAGAAAACCATCAAATGTTATACAGTTTAGCCGATGGGGCATTGCTCAATGAAAAATAATGCACCAGGACTACATATTTCGCATTTATAAGTACATGTTTCAGAATCTACATAGAAATCTTCTTCTCTCAACAAAGCAATAACACATGCTGTCTCTCATTGTCAGAAATTATCCGAAGCTATTCGTGTATTCATTCATGTGTTTATCTTCACCGGATAAATCTAGATAATTCAAAGATTCTGAATAGTTCGACAATAATGTGCATCAACACATCGAGAACAGAGTTAGACTATTTCACTACCTGTATGATCGATGAGAAGCTCTGGATGCGGGGTCGTCGGACGCAGGTGAGTCCTGGAACAGCGGTTCTCAATATCACTTTTTGGTTGCCAGGATCGATCGACTCCCTACCTCCTTCTACACCCCGAGGTATCGCGATAACGGTACGTCCAGGTCACAAATCGAAAATCGCAGAATTGTCGATTGTATCGTCACGTTTCGACCGATCTTCATAGCCTGTTGCTTTTAATAATAAATTAGAAATTCCGTTTAAAAACGACGATATCAACGCGATAACATCCTGTTTGTTTCGAAAATTAACAGATCTCGATATATCGCGCTTCAAGTACAATTACACGGCCGCGTTATTATCTTCGCATTCGGCGGTTCGGTTTCAACCATCACGAGTCGGGCTGCATTCCATTAGGTAGGGAGAATCGATCGACCCCTACCTTGGGAGCCAGGCATCCCGCGGCTGTCTGTCAAGATTTCGTGATAAAGAAGGATGGCGCCTTCCGGGACAACTGAATCCAGTGGCGACATTGCGGAGCTGCGGATATTCGGAATGAAGTATACAAATGCTTCGAGTAACTTGGGAAAACTTCCGTCTCTTTAAAGCTGGAGCATTCGGCTCATCATGAAGCTTACCTCGGATAATCTCTCGACCGTGACGTGATTGCCATACGATTGAATTCGACTTGTGTATCCGCTCGCGCATTGAGTAAGTTGGAGAACGCC